>NC_045428.1:589298538-589500069 GCF_902635505.1 Sarcophilus harrisii
CAGGGCTGCCATGGGCTCACCCTGGGCTCCTGGAGACCTCTCTGGGTCAGCAGCTCCATGATCTCCTCGGTGATCGAGAGCCCTGGGGGGCCCAGGGCAGGGGGAGCCGGCTCCTCCACGTCTTCGGGGGCTCCTGAGGCCGGGGCCGGCTCTGGGGTCGGGGCCTTGCAGAGGGACTGCGACATCGGGAACAGCTCCCCCTCGCTGCCGGCGTGCTGCGGGGATGAACAGTGAGACCGTGGGGCCACGGCCAGGGGCCCAGGGCCCAGCCCCCTGCCCCCCGGCTGCCTCTCTTACCTTGAGCCTGGATCCAGCTGGGGCGGGGGCGAGGAGAGAACAAAAAGGTTAGGAAGCCCCTGGATGGCTGCTCGGGCCCAAGCCCAGCCCCCCTAGAAGTAGGGACCAGGGGCAGACACTCACACTCACACGCAGACATACAGACAAAATCACAGTCACACACACAGACACAGACACACAGGAACCAGCCCCAGAGGAGGCCCGGGGGGGACACTGACCGATCTTCCCAAACATGAGGTGACACTCCTTTGCTGGCTCTGTGGGGGTGGGTGGGGTGAGATAAGTGACCGGGGGCTCGCTGCACCCCCACAGTCCCTATCCCCACCCAACCCCGCTTGTCCGGGCCCTCCACTTACCGGACTGCCTCCGGCCTCGGCGGCCCGGGGAGGCCCCCGCGGGGCTGGTCAGAGACGGGGAGGGGTCTGTGGGGAAGAAGGAGCCGCTCATCCTCTGCCTTACTGCTCTACCCTCTCCCATTCAGGTCCCAGCTGAGGGATGGGCCCATCGGAGGATGGGGGGCCGGGGCCTCAGATCCGGGGGAGGCCAAGGTGGGGCCGGGTGCTGCTGGGGGGGCGAGCCACCCGAGCGCTCTCTACCTGTCTTCCTTCGTCCGCTGAAGTTTCGGCCTTCGGGGAGGCGGGGGGATCCGAGCGGGGGTGTCAGAGGCTCACAGCTGGGCTGGCCTTCAGGGGCACCTGCGGAGGCAGCTGGGGAGTCAGGGCCCCACCGCCTCCCACACAGGTCTCCCTTATCCCCTCCCCACCCTCCTCCTCCAGGGGGATTGGGGAGAGTCAAGTTTCTCACTCACAGTGGAAAGCGTTTTCCAAGAGGACTTGCTTTGCCTGAAAGAGACAGAGAGAAGTGGCTGCAGAGGGGCTCCCCGGGGGCTCCGGGCAGGGCCAGGGGCGGCTGGGCTGGGGGGCGGGCAGGGACCGTCTCACCTTAGCGGGGATGGACGCCGGGTGGTTTTCCACTATCAAGCGCTGCAGGTAATGGAGCCACAGGCGCTTCTCCTCATGGTTCTTGGCCTGGGGTGTGGGAAGAGAGACAGATAAGGGCCTGGGCTCTGGGGAGCCGGGCCCAGCCCCCGCAGCCAGGCCCAGTACTCAGGGCCGGGGCTCTGGGAGGAGCCGGGCCCAACACCCAGGCCCCCAGGTCTCTGGTTACCTGCAGCAGGTGCTGGTGCTTTGGGATGGTCAAACGGCCCCTTGGAAGGCCCAGAGGATCTTTTGGGCCCCACCCACAAGGTTCGCCTGGAGGGTTAGGGGAGGGAGGGAGGAAGCCTGGCCCCGGCTGGCCTCCCAGGCCCCCCCCCCAAGGGTCCTAACCTTTTCTTGTCCTTGGCTTCCACCCTGAGAATGGCCTCGGCCTTTCCAGCCTCCTAACCCAAAATTTCGGGCCCTCCAACCCCTCCCTTGGCCTCAGTCTGCCCTGGGGCCCCCTGCCCAGTCCCCCATCCCCCCGCCCAGGGCCCAGGCCCAAAGGGGTGCCTTAAATTTGTGGGGGGCCCCTGGCCTTTTAACCACCAAGGGCATTGGGAAGAGGAAGGGGGCGCTGGGCCCCCTCAACCGGGGCCGCCCCCCGGAACCCCTCCAGGACCAGCCCCCAGGCCGCCCGGGCCCCCCCAGCCTCCCAACCGCCGCTGCACTTCCTGCAGTATATGGAGACACACACGGGTGGGCACTGAGGGGAGTCCGCGGGGGGGGGGGCCAGGAACAGGAGCGGCTCCGGCCTCGGGCTCCCGGGGGTCCCAAGCCCCTCAGGCCCACCTCCCAGGAACTGCCTGTCCCTCCCTTTTCCCTCTTCCTTCCCAATGTACCAAGCCACGTCAATGGAGGAGTCGGGCCTTTAACCCCTCGGCCCCGGGCCGCCCCAGCTCCCTCCACCGGTTGCCCAGCTCCCTGGGGTGGGAGGAAGGAAATGGGCTGGGCCTCCCCGCCTCAGTCCCCGCCTCTGCCCTTGTCTCCTTTCGCCTTTTCTGTCCCTGGCCTGGATTCCGGGTTTCCAGTTCCTCCCAGGGTCCCTTAACCTGCCATCTCCAAGGCCCCCCCCTTCCCAGGGGGCCTGCCCACTGGGGGGTCTTACAGAAAAACCCTCCGACAACCCCCAGCCCGGCCTCCCCCACCCCGCTGGACCCGACTTCCCCCAACCACAGGGGCCCGGGTCCAAGTCTGCACCTGCAGTAAGAGGTGGTACTTCAGGATTCGCTGGACGGGTTTGAGGAGGAAGCTCTGCAGGGGCAGCGAATGGCGGAGCTGGGCCTGGCGCTCCTGGAGCCACTGGGCCACCGGAGGGCAGAGGGAAAGGTCCCGGAGTAAGGCCATGGAGCTGGGAGGGGCAGAAGTCAGAGGGCTTACCAAGGGAGCTGGGAGTCCGGAGGGATGCCTGGGGGGCCCTTTGTGGGGCTAGATCCCGGCCTGGCTGGCGTTTCAACAGCGGCGATCAAGTGTCATGCAGGGTCAGGGCGGGGAAACCCTGGAGGTTGGAGGTCAAGGAGGCCCAAAAGGAGCCGGGGGGAGGGAGAACGGGCGTACCTCGGGTAGTTCATGCAGTAGAGGGTATAGATGTCAAACTCTTCGCTCTGTGGGCAAGGAGAGTGTCAGCAGGGCACCCAGGTGTCTGGCCGCCCTTCCCCCCGTCACCCCCACAGGCTCCGGGCAGTGCCCCGACCCCCAGAGAGGGGATCCCTGCACCTGACCGACGCTCACCCTTTGCACAAAGCAGTCTGCGATGCCGTGGGCACTGCTACTGCTCTCCAGGTCTTCCAAGAGCTCACTGTAGGGCAGGGAGCGGGGACAGGGAAGGGCGTCATAACAGGAACCCCAGGTTGTGACACAAGGTCCTCATCTTGAAGGGAGGCCCCCTTAGCCTTCTCTCCTTAAGTCCAGGAGACCTCAGGACCCCCATATTCAGCGCATGCCTCAGATCCCAGTCCCTGGCAGGCTGCATCAAGTCAATGATACCCGCTCCCCCAGATCCAGGGCCCAGGAACTCAGGTTTCAGAGCGATGGAGATGCCTGGGAAGGGGGGACTTAGGGGAAGGCCATTTATAAGGGCCCCGATGGAGCTCCCCTTCCCCCAACCAGCATGGTGGCTCGAGTGTAGAATAAAACCAGGAAGATTTTTGTTCAAATCCTGCCTCAGACATTTAGCAGCCGGGAGACCCTGAGCAAACCAATGACTGACTTGGAGCCATTTCCTTATCTGTGAAATGCAGCGGGATTTGGGGTCTGGTGTGGGATCTGGCTTTGCGGCACCATTAAGTGGGGAGAGGGAGAACGGACTACAGGGTTATCCCTGGAAGACTCGGGATTCCCCACAATTCCTAGCCATCTGGGCCCCTTCTGACCTGCTAAACTCGTAGATATCTTCGATGTTGGAGAAGAGGGTCCCGAGATGCTCTGGATTCAGCCCGGGGGGGCCGTTGGCCACCAGGCAGCCCAGGTAATCCTGCGGGGAAGAAACTCGGCTCTCCCAATCCCCTCGTCCCCAAGCCCAGGCTGCTAGCTGGGGCAGGAGGTGGAGGCGGTGGAAAGCGGGGGGTCAGGGGGCACGGGACGGAGAGAATTAAATCAGAAGAGATTTCTGGGGGACCCGGATGGGCACTAGATTTGGGGAGTCTGAGGAAGCACCTCCTCACCTCCACGATGCTCCTCAGGTCCCTCACGTAGGCCCGCTCGGTCTCCACGATCTCCCGGACCACCCGCTCCAGGTGGGAGGGCTTCTTGGTCCCTTGCCCTGGCTCCCCTCGAAGCCCCACCGGAGTCAGGTGCAGCCGAATGGGGGGCCCTGGGGGGGGCTCCACGGTTGGCACAGGGCAGGCCTGGCCGGAGCTGGGGCCGGGGCTGGGGCCTGCATGGGGCTCCCCCTCAGAGCCCACGGTACTCAGGGATGTAGAGCTCCCAGACCCCCGGGGGGAGGCCATGGGCAGGGCCGGGGGGAGTCCTGTAGGAAGGAGAGACCAGGCTAGACTCGGCGGCGGGGCCCCCTCAGCCCTTTCCATGCCAGCCCACACGCTTCACGCACCTCGATGGCTACACCCGGGGCTTGGGGTCGGGCTGGGCTTGGTGAGACTCAGGCGGCGGGCTCCCTCAGGCATGACTGGCGGCTCTCAAAGCACCGTCCTGGCCGGAAAGGAGAGAGGCCACTGGGGTGGGGAGCCGGTGAGGGGGCGGCAGGGCCGTCAGAGACACCCACCGGCCGGGGGCCCAGAGCGCGGCTCCCCCAGGTCAGCGGCTCCCCCCGCGTCAGCCGCTCCCCCCGCGCCAGGGCTTGAGGGGCCTTTGCAAGGGGAGAAGTCTGTCTGGCGGAAGAAAGGGACCAGAGATGGACCGTGAGAAGAAGGAAAGGGGGAGAGCCGGAGATGGGAGAGAAAGGGATGGACGGGGAAGGGAGAGAGGAGAGAGAGAAACCGAGGGCGCTGGAAAAGGAAAGGGAAAACGAAAGAGACCGGGAGAAGTGAAAGATTTCTGTTTTCCGGCTTGCTGTCCCTTGAAGGAGAGAGGGCTATGAGGGGGAAGGAGAGAGGGAAGGAGGGAGGCCAGTGTGTCTGAGGGGAGGGGCTGGGAAAGGCTGCGGGGGCGGGAGCCTCGGAGGGTCCCCAGGGGAAAGGCTGGAAGGCGGGATGCCGGGCTCCCAGCCGAGCCTCCCCTCTCCCACCCCTCCCTCCCCCTGCCTCAGTGTCCCCTCCTGTCCGTGCCCGGGCGGCGCGTTACCTCCGAGCGGGGAACGGAGTCGCATTCGGCCCCAGGAGCCCCCGTTCCTCCCCAGCCACGGTTCCGGGACTTCCTAGGGCCGCCCCTCCGCGTCCCCCGGGATCAGCGCGGGGAGCCGCACAAAGGTCCCCCTCCGGGCCCCACGCCCACCCCGGGGACGCAGCGACTCCCGGGCCATCTCCCGGCTCAGGGAGGGGAGGAGAGGGAGGGGGCCGGGGAGGAAGGCAGCCGGAGAGGAAGGGGGAGCGGGGCTCTCCTGGGTCCGACGCCGGCCCCGCCCCCTCCCCGCCCGCCCGCTCGCCCCCTGTTCATTGTTCCCGGGCCGGAGCCGCCCCTCCCCCGCTTCCCTCCGCTTCCCCTCCCAGCCTCCCCCTCCTCCTCCTCCTCCCCCGGCCGCCTCTCCCGGGCCGCCCCCCCGGGTCTCACCTTCTCCCGGGGGGGCCCAGACCCCGGGGTCCCCGCGGGCCCGGAGCTGGCGGCGGCCGGCAGCGCGTGTCCCGCTCCGGGAGCGCCCGCAAGCGGAGCGGGAGAGCGGGGCCGCCCGCGGGGGCCGGCGTGTCAGTCCCGGGAGCAGCCGAGGGGCCGGCGGGGCCGACTCTGGCCGGGGGCAGCCCGGGGTCGGGCGGGGAGGCCGGCGGCCGGTCTGCCCGTCTGTCTGTCTCCCTCCCCGGTCCGTCAGGCCCTGGGCGCGGGGCGCCACATCTGGGGAGGGGGGCCGGCTCCAGCTGTGGGCCGGGAGGAGGGGACAGGCGGGCGGGCGGGGCCGGCAGGCAGGGGGCCTGGCTCCTCCCCCGCGGCCCCGCCCCCTCCCGCCCAGACATCCTGTTCCCGCCAGCGGGGGACTCGGGAGAGGGTGGGGTTAAGCCGAGCCGGACCGCCGGCGGTGAACGTGCCTCATGAATATTCACGAGGAGACCTCGCCCACTTCCCCTGCCCGGGCCGAGTCCCGCCGGGAGGGGGCCAACCGGCCGGCTCTCGCCCGCCCCCTTTCTCGGGCTGTGGGGCGGCCCCTTTTAGAACCCGGGGCGGGAGCGTGGGAACCGGAGCAGGAGGGGCCGGGGGCTCCCCGCTTCTGCCCCGCAGGGGCTCCCCGGCGCGACCGCTGACCCCCCCCCCCCCAGCCCCTCTGACCGGCCTCCCTAGTGTCTCCGCCTCCCTTCTCTCTCTCAGGATTAGGTGACTTGGCCAGGACCACCCCCCCCCCCCCCGCCTCAGCTCAGTTTCAGAGCAGGGGGCGATTGTGCCGGGGAGGACGGGTCGGAACCAGGGTCAGCTCTAGAGAATTAAGCGCTGGGTTTTCCCTGAGCCTTCAGCCGCCGGCGGCGTCCTCCCGGCGTGCTTTTCTTTCCACCGCCGGCGGCTCCCACCTGTGGCGGCTTCCCATCGAGCCCGGCGCTCGCTAGTCTCGCCGATCGGAGCGTAAGCTTCTCCAGGACAGGCAGGGCCTTTTTTGCTCTACAGGAGGAAACTATCCATTGTATGGAGCTTTCCCCCCTGAGGCAACTGGGGCTGGGCTAAGTGACCTGCCCAGGGTCACACAACTAGGAAGTGTTAAGCGTCCCAGGCCGGATTCGAACTCGGGTCCTCCTGACTTCAGGGCTCGTGCTCTCTCCATTGCGCCATGGAACTGCCCTTGTGTGGGCTTGCTAAGCCCGCACTTGTAGGCGCTGGTTCCACAAAGATCTGACCCCATAAAACATAAGGAGTCCCGGGTCACCGGGAGCTTCCATTCGGGAGGGCAAGGGTGGGGCTGCGGGAGACCAAAGGTCAGCAGATAAGGAAGGACGAGGTAATTGTGCAGATAAGGCTGGGTCAGTTCCGAGACCAGCCTGGGTCTCTCCGTCGCCGCCGCCCCGGGGGCCGGAAAGGGAAGCTTCTGGTTTCCCCTGGAATTTACAAAGAGGCGCCCGGCATTAACTCCACCCATCCCACTGGCAGCCGTAACCGAGGGCGCAGTAGCCGGCTAGGGGGTTACCGTGGGAGGCTGCCAAGAGCAAGCACACAGGTGCCAGCCCTCCCGGAGTTGGCCTAGAGGGGCGGACCCATGAGGGGCGAGAAGGATTCGCTTATGCAAAAAGATGCTAATGAAGGGGGAGGGGCAGCCTGAGCCTCGAGCGTTTTCTGCAGGTTCGGAGGTCAGAACCCCAAAGTGCGCCCGGGCAGCCACGTGGCGGTTGCTCAACCCGGATAACAGATAAGAAGGGAGAGCGTTCCCAAGTGCGCCTAGTGAGGGGGGGGGAGGGGGGGTCTGGCAGCAACCTGCCTCCAAGCAACCCCAACTCGCATTTGCTTGTAATTCGCAGAAAGGGCGTTGGAGCGCTCACTCAGCCCCCCCGGCCCCCGAAATCCCAGGACGGGGCTTTCCTCCCGAACCCCGCCCCAGGCTTGTCGTCAGCCAATGGAGACGGCGCCGAAGAGCGTTTTTCTCACCGGCCGACAGGGGGCAGGGGAGCTCTGTACTACGGGAGAGGCCTGAGAGTAGGGTGGGTATGCGCATGCGTTCCCGGAGCACCAACGCGCGAGGGGAAATGCCCGTGAAGAATCTAGGGGACGTCACGGGCGGTGTCACGCAGGCGCAAGAAACGAGAGACGAACGAGGAGGGAAGAAAACCGGGAGGAGAAGGGTCACGTGGCTAAGCCTGAAGGGGCCCGCTCCGCGGAAGCGCGGCCGAAGCTCCAGTGGCGCAATCGGTTAGCGCGCGGTACTTATAGAGCAGTGCGGCCGTAGCGATGCCGAGGTTGTGAGTTCGATCCTCACCTGGAGCACACCTTTTTTTTTTTGCTTCCACTTTAGTATTTGAACATTAAAAGGGAATTAAGAGTCTGGCGCAGCCTCAGGCTCGGGTGCCCGCCAGGCTCCGGGGATCGTGGCTGGGGGCGCGCGAGCCGGACGCACGGCAAGCGGCACGCGGTGGTCGGGAGGGGGCAGCCGCAGCCCTCGGCTCCGAGCCCATCCCCGCCTTCCTCTCGGTCCCGGGGGCTCCGCCTCCCCGTGACATTTCGCCTCTCACTGCATCTCCTGCCTCTGCTCTAGAAGGAGCCCCTGCGTTTCTGGGACTCCCTCCATCCTTGCCGTCCTTCCCAGAAGAAGAGACCGAAGGTCAGTGGAGGCCCGGAGAAGGGTCCCGACTCCAGCTCCTAGCTGGGCTGACGCCGAGACCCCGCCCCCGGGGAGGCCTCCTGGCCTTATATGGGCATTAGAGGCCGAGGCGGCCCCGGGACGGAGCGTCCCTTCCCCCCCCCCGCCTTGTGAGGGCGGGGCTCCGGGGCACACGCGCGCACAAACACACGCACCCCCCGCGTCACTGACACGTCGCCTCCCTCCCAGCCAGGGCTGGGGCACATTCCGCTCCGCCCCCTCCTGCTTCCCCAGCGGCCCGCGAGACGGAAACTTCCCGTCCCCACCCACGGCCGCCGAGAGCCGCAGCCCTTCTCCGGCAGCGGCGTGTTTGTCCCGAGTGGGCGGCGGGGCGGCCTTTCGGGAGCGTGCACGCAGTAGGCGCTTACTGTCTGCCGCGTGACGTGGAAAGGCGAAAACGACCCTTAGGAACAAGGAAGTGGAAGCGGAGCTTGGCAGGGCAGGACGGGTTACAGGAAAGAGAAGCCTTTATTAAGAGCCTGCTGTGTACCTGGAGCCGTGCTAATCGCTTTCCAGATCTCTTGCTGGATTGCGAAGGCTCCGGAATCACCCCGGGAGGGAAGGCGGCACAGACGCCGATCCCCCACAGGCAGCGGGGGGAGGGAAAGCAGCGGGAGATAAGGCTCCGCAGGGAGGGACAGCCAGAGACCCCTGGAGACAGACATTCCCCTCCCCGCCCCCACCATCCCGAGGTCGAGATGAAAAAAGCTCGTAATCGCCGAGATCCTAGGCGGAGGACACTCCAGATAAGGGGGGGGGAGGGGGAGAGAGGGCCCGGGGAAGCACGGAGGGCAGCGATCGGGCCCGAGAAAGGCAGAAGGGACGGGGATTGTGGCGGGGGACCCGGGCCGGCCGGCCCCGAGCAGCGCCCCGCTTCGGGAGCCAGCCGCCGGAGTGGCCGAGTCCCCAGAAACGCGTCCTGAGCTTCGGGGAAACCCGACCGCCCAAGTCCTTGCCGGTGACCTCACCCAGCCACCTCCTCAGGTGAAGGGGGGCGTGCCCGCCCTTCCCCGGTGAGTTCACCTGGCCCCGCCCTACCCTGGAGCCAGAGGAGTCAGGAACCAGCTAGACCGGCCGCCTGGGTCCCCCGCTAGCCCTCCCCACCCCTGAACCCCAGGAGACAGACACCGAGACTCTTTGAGATTCCTCTTTTGTGTATTGTATTAGTTTTAATTAAAAAAAAACTCCACCAAAAACAAAAATAGATTTCCTTTTTGTTTAGCTAACAATATATATATATACATATATTTAATATATTTCAAATATATATTATAGTGGCAGCAATCTCCCAATATTAAACAAAAGGGAGAAGGGACGACTGCATATATAAATACTATAAAACCCATCGGAATAAATAACGTCGTCACCATAAATAAAGGGGCTCCGAGGTGAGGCGGGGAAACTTGGATTTGGTCTGGTTAGGTGGGGTTTGAGCACCAGGATTGGGGAGAACCCCATCCAGGGGAGACTTGGGGAAGCCTGTTCACAGCATGAAGAAAAGGGGGGGGAGAATTTTATCCCGACCACCCCCCCCCCATAACAGGGTGCCTCAAAGACAGTACAATCTTAACCTAATAATGCTTACAACTGCATCAAGACTTTTGGGACACGCTGTCCATATCTAGGTCGTTTCAGTATGCTACATTAAAAAAGAAAGAAAACCACCCCCAGAACACCTTGGTGAGGGCTTTTGCTCCGCACGGGGAACCTGCCCCGGGGAGTCTAGACACTGGGTTAATGCTCTGGGGACTAAGCAGGTGAGAGACCTCCGCGTCTGGGCACAAGTGGCAAGGGGGGAGGAAATTCCTGAAGCCCGTGGCTACCAAGTTTGGAGGCCCAGGGGCCTTCAGTCGGACACCGACAGCCGATTGAAGATGGGGAGTCGCCGGGGGGTCACCGGGGTCAGGAGCTGAGAGCTAGAGGGGGCGAAGGCGCCCCCCACTGCCACCTCGAACACTGGGGAATCCGACCCCCCGAGGCTGCTTCCCCCGCTGCTGGCCTGGTCGTCGGGCTCGGAGCCCAGGGAGTGAGCAGAAGGGCTCCGGGCCAGCCCCAGCCCCAGGCTCAGCCCCAGGGCATCCCTTGCGGGCCCCCAGACGCCCGTGGTCTGGCGGCAGGAGGGGCAGCAGGCTTCTCCGGCCGTGGCTCCCCGGGGCACTGGGCCGGGGGCGGCCGAGAAGGCCGAGGGGGAGAAAGGGACCTCCCCGGGGGTGGTGACCAGCGGGGGCGGGGAGGAAGGAGGGGAGAAGAAGCCCAGGGGGGAAGGCAGGTCCGGCAGCCCCGGAGGGCTCAGGGTGGGGGAGCCCCGGCGCCGGGCGGAGGGCATCCCGGAGAAGCTGAGGCTCTGCCGGAGCAGGGGAGGGTGAGCCGACCCCGCCGACAGGACGTCGTAAGGGGTGTGGATGAAATGGCAGCGGGTCCCATACGGACAGGCGCCCAGGAGCAAGAACTTGCGGCACAGCTCCGTCTTGTACTTGGGGTGGCGGCTGGCGGGCCGCAGCTCTTCGAGCCCGTGGGCGAACTGGCACTTGGAGCCGTAGCGGCATTTGCCGCTCTCCGAGAAGGTCCGGCACAGCTCCGTCTTGTATCTGGACGAGGAGGCCGCCGCGGCCGGGGAGCCGGAGCCGGGCGCGCCTTCCGAGGGCGCGGCGCTGGCGGCCGGCGCGGCCCTGGGCGGCAGGGGCTCAAAGCCGGGCGGCGGGGGGACCCAGGCGCGACTCTCCACCAGGCTGGTAGAGCGGCCGGGGAGCCGAGGGGCCAAGGGAGCCGAGGCCCGCGGGGGGGAGGGCGCCTCCAGGTCGGCGAGGCTGGGACTCCAGGGGCTTCGGGAGCCCCAGCCCAGCTCGGACTCCAGCTCCCCGCGGGCCGCCCGTGCCAGGTCCGGACTCAGGGACAGGAGCTTCTGTGGGGAGGGAGAAGGGCGAGAAGCTCAGCCACCGTCGGACCCAAGGTCGCCGCGCCGGGCCGACCCACCCCACCCAACTCCACTTCGGGGCCCGCAGAGTCCCGTCCGGGCTCGAGAACTCCCCCAAACTCGGCCCCACCCTAAAACGGGGGGGGGGTGCGGGCCCGGCCCCGGCGGCGGACCTCGCCCCTACCTGACTCCACCCCGCGGCGGCCGCGAAAGTGGAGTCCCGTCTCCGTAACCCCCGCTTGGGGAGCCCCGGCTCCCAGCCCCGGCACCCCCGACACGCGCGCGCCCGCACGGACACGCGCTCACACCGCGCTCCGAGGGGGACCCAGCCCCCGGCCCCGGGGGCTTCTCCCACCCGAGGGGGACCCCGGTCTCCTAGCCCCCCCCCCCCCCCAAGCGCCCCCGAGAAGGGCCCGCGGGACCCCGGCGCTCCGACTCCCGAGCCAGAGGCGAGAGGGCGGAAAGCAGCTGGCCGTCCCCGGCCGCGGAGCGCGGGGCAGGGGGCGAAGGGGGGCGCGGGGCGGGGAGGGGGCTCACCTCGTAGAGGACGCACAGGTCCATGCCCGCGGACTTGGGCTTCCCGCCTGCGGTGGCGCTTGCGTCCATCCGTAGGAGCTTTGGTCGTGCGCGTATCCAGGACTGTGGGGAGGGTGGCCGGCGCGCTCTTCTTGAAGGGACGGGTTTGGGGGCGGGGCCTCCCGGTGCCGCCCAGAACCCACCATCAGGGGAGCTCCAGGAGCTAGAGACAACTGGGGGAGAGGGAGGCGGGGGACCGGGAAAGGGCGGGGACGAGGGAGGGCTCGGGGGAGGGGCGATTCCCGGACTGAGCGCCCCGGGCGGGGCGGGGGAGGCCCAGCACCTCGGTCCGGGCGAAAGGCTGGCCCTAACAGGTCCCTCCCAGTTACCGCCTGGGAATCCACGGGACTGGAAACCTGAAGGCAACTCGCTCCAGTCTAACCCCCGCCCCCCCCCCTTTTTTTCCCAGGAGGGGAAACTGAGACCCAGAAAGGGCCAAACTCCCTCCTTTTATCTGAGGGGTGAGAAAGGTCAGAAACGAGAACCGGATTGGGGCGCTAGAGCCTGAACCAAGAGCCTGAGCTACCGAGTCCTGAAAGTCAAGCCCGAGGGCCCAGCCCAGAGAGAGAGCCCCCGAGTCAGTTTGCTATCTAACCCCAGCCGGGAGGGAAAGCTGGGAGACAGCGCTAGCTTTCCCAGAAAAGGAAACCGAGGTCCGCAAGCACTGCAGCCCAGACTTCTCGGGATAAGCTCTACCTTTTGGAGGTGGGGGACTGTGGGATTCGAAGCCTGCGCTGGGATCTGTCTCTGACCTGAACACTTTTCAAATCACAAAAAATCTTCATTTTCCCAAATGAAGACTGTTCCTCCAACAGAACGGAGGCTTGGGTCAGGCTGGAGACCTGGGAGCTTATGGGAAGCTTCTCTGGGGAAAAGGGGTTGGCCAGGAGGGACCTTCCCAGGAGCTGGGACCTCCCCAAGTCTCCCTGGGTCCCGTGAGCCTGTGGTCTTGAAGTTTCACCTGCCAGTTGAGTGGCTGGCTCTCACGCTCCCGGGTGACTCACCCACCGCAGGGTGTGTTATGTGTGGGGGCCCTTCCTGGAATCAGGTGACGTAAGGGTAGGGAGGGGGGCCTGGTCTGATGCTGGGGTTCCTCTCTCTTTGTAAACAGAGCTGAGGGACCCAGTTCTTCAGGGTGCTCTTTAGACCTGAGCCCTGATTTCATCTCAAAGCAGGTGACACTGACTCGAAGACAAGGTCACTGTCCCCGACAGGGAAGATGGACTGGCCCGCTCCCACCCCCATCACCAAGAGGTCCCCTGAGGTCCCGAAGGAAGCCCCTTTCCCAAGCCCCTTCCCCACTTCCCAGTCATCCTCGAGGAGGATCGGTTTGTCTTTCTCTTGGCATCGGAGCTTGTGGGTGCATTCCAGCATCCTGACTCATTCCAGCCATGCTGTGAGCTCCCCGTGCTCCACCCCCTAACCCAGAGCCTTTCCTCTCCATGCCTCAGGACTAGGACGCCTGGGTCTAGGCCCAGCTTTAGAGGTGAGGTGCAGAGGGACAGTCTGTGACTCCCACTGAATTTGTCTCAATCAAAGATCATAGTTTTCAGCCCCTGGCTGGTGTGCTCAGAGATCCAGGCTCTCTCTTCTCTCTCCTGTCCTTCCCCTCAAAATATGTGTCTATATATATATATATATATATATACATATATATATACAGGGCTCGGGGGAGCCTCGTATACACATACATATATACACATATATGTATGCATTATATATATGAATATATATGGATATTTAATTTCAAAGCTCCTGGCAGCTTGGTTTGGAGGATAAGTGATGGAACACAGAAAGACCTGGATTGAAATTGTACCTCACACACTTATTAGCTGGATGAACTCAAGCTAGTCCAATAGCTTCCATAGTCTCAGTTTCCTTTTCTGAAAGATGAGCGAGTTCCCTTCAGGTTTTCAGTCCCGTGGGCTACGATGGCACCAGAGGGATGCCACTGGCCTGCCAAGCTCCCCTCCTGCTCTGAAGCTATGCTCTGAGAAGCCTGTTTCACCATCCGGCCCAACTCCTTGGGGTCCCAAGTTTCCAGCCTCGCATCTGCCCCCTTAGGCTCAGATTTCTCCCCTCTCAGGAACTACGCTAATTTTTCATCCTTATATTTCTAGTGCTTAGCACCAAGAGGACATTTTAGTTTCCTCTTCCATCCCTCCCTTTGAGGGCCATTTTCCTCAGGGTCCCAAGCATCCAACCCCTTCAAGGAGGTGGCTCTCACTCTCCTTCCAAATTTAGGTCCCCTCAGAAGCTAGCCCAACCTTCTGGACTCCTGAAATTCTACAGCCTTTAACTAGTCCCAGGTTCCCAAGTTTCTAAGATCTCAGGGTCTGAGGGCTGAGCCCTCTTCTCCCCTTCTTCCCAACCCCTTGAAAGTTACAGGTGTCAGATCCCCAGCCTCTGACCCCTCGGGTATCCTTCTTACCCATCAGCCCCTACCTCGCCTTTAGGGCCAGATCCATCTCATTTTCCAGGATCTCCCAGAATCCCTCCTTGGAATCCCTTTGGGGAGGGGGGGGGCTCCCCACACTCAAAGCCAGCCCTGGAGTTTCCTTGTAGGGATTTACATAAGTAAGCACTTAATAAATTATTGAATTGGAGACAGCATCACCTCCTTTGGGGGATCTAAGAGTAAACGCTTTTTGTCCTTTCCCTTAGCACGGTGCTAGGCACACGGCATATGCTGGTTCTTGATTTGACTTAGCTCACGTTCTCTTCAGCAACACTGGCTTCCTCTGGCCGCAGAACACTCCAGGTGGCCTCCGGTCCCTGGCCCAGGAAGTGAGGTGCCTGGAGATGTTAAGAGGGAAAATCCTGATTTGGGAAGTCTGGCTCTTAGAGCTGATGGGAATCCCCTCTGGAAGGAGGTTAGGGAAAGGGTGGGACTGGGGGCCAGGGCCCTGGGATGGGGAAGGGGGAGGGGAAGGGGCGGAAATTGGCCGATCTAAAAATATCATCAAGCTTCCGGCCCAGAAGGTGGGCAGAGTTTCCAGAACAACAAGGGAGAGGGAGGCCAGGACCGGAAACCGCCAAGGCCTGAGAGAATGAGAGATTGAGAAAGAGACAGACTGACAGAGATGGGGAGAGAAAGGAGAGACAGAGAGAGGAGGAGGAGGAGAGGGAAGGAGACAGAAGACGGGAGAGAGGGAGGTGACTGAGGTGTCAGACAGCTCACACACACAGGAGACAGACCGGGCCTAAGGCTGTGTGTCTGTGCCTCACTGTACCTTGCGGGTGAGATGGGGTTGTACTGGGAGGAAGAAGCAGGGAGGGTTTACTCAGTTACACGGACCGGGGGTCCATTGGGCCGTCTGCCTTTGAGGGCTTGGTGGAGCCCAGTGACATCTTGCCTCATGACCGCATGTGCTCCCCCCACAGGCAGGGGGAGAGGACACTTTGTCCTAAGCTGCGTGTCCTCCCTGCCCCTGGCTAAGGGGCCAGAGGAATTTCCCAGGCCTGGCAGAAGGGCAGGGACCCTCCCGTGGGGGCTGGCCACAGCTGGATCCCAGATGTTCCCGGAGAAGCTGGGTCAGGACAACCCCCCCCCCCCCCAGCGGCCGTGGGCACAGACGCAGGACACTGCTCCGCCCTTCTCACTTCTCCTTTGGGGCTAAAAATACTCCAGACCGGCGTGCAGGCTCCACCCCCCCCTTGCACAATCAGCTGATGACGCAGGCGGGCCTAGGAGGGGCCTGCAACTTCCCCCAACCCCCCCCCCAAGGCCTCTAGAACAGGCCCCCGGGCCAGCATGGGGACAGATCTGGAGAAGAGGAGGAGTAACTCCATGATCCCTGCCTACCACCCTCGGGCCCCAGCCCCAGTCTGGTTTCCCTTTCCCCAAAAGCAGGCAGCGAGGCTTCCCCTAAACTGGGAGAGGGGGTGACCTGGAATCGGCGTCACCGCCCCCCTTGCCTGCAGGACTTCTCCAAAACCTCCTTCCTCTTTTCAGGCTCCTGGAGTCAGAGGCCTACAGGGGACCTTCAGAGGTCAAATCAGACCAGGACCCTCAGAGGGGAGGGAAACTGAAGCCCGGGAGGGACGTGGAGGCCGGCCCAGAGCACCAGAAACCAGGCTTCAGGAGCCCCCGCGGGGTGCTCCCTTCCTCAGCCCTGACCCAGGGGGTCGGTCCGGGCCAGCCCACGGGAGGCGGGCGGGCACTGGGGGCGCTGTAGCTGCGATTATATAACTGGGGGATTTCCTCCTCCCGGGAGCCCGGGTGAGTCAGGAGCTGTGTCAGCAGAGCCGGTCTGGCGAGAACCCAAGGCCCCTCCCTCCCCCTCTCCTTCCTTCCCCTCTCGGGGACCCAGGCTTTCACCCCAGAGCTCTTCACTCATCCATGTCCCAAGCTTCCTGGAGAGAGGAGACAGGAGGGGCGGGGAGAGCAGAGGCCCAGCCCGGGGCGTCCTCCTGGCAGAGACACCCGAGCCACAGGCGGGGACAGCGCCGGCCAGGGGGACAGGGCGAGCCCCGGCCAGAAAGCGCCGGCGGGCCAGCCCCAGGGACGCGGCCAGAACCCGGGACCGAGGTCCGGGCCGGCCTCCCGGGGAGAGAGAGCCCCGGGCACAGAGATCCGGGGAAAGGACTCGGTTCCGGGAAGAGGGACGGGAAGGGGGGAGGGGAGGACGAGCTGGGCGTAACTGACAAGGGTTCCAGGCGCTCCCCTCCCTCCCTCCCACCTTTTTGCCCCCTGGGAAGAGGCGCAGGCGCAGATGCAGAGGCCAGATGGGCGGGGCCACCCAACAGATGGTCGTCCTCTGGCGCCCCCTGCTGCCAAGAGGCGGGGCTGCTCCTTCCCCCAGGCCCGTGCCGGACACCCCTTTCCCCGTCCCCGGTCCTGGAGATCCAGCCCCAGAGAGGAAAACGAGCCTTAACTCAGGAACTTTTAATAATAATAAAAAAAAAAAAAATCCGATCCCGTCCTTGAAATCCCCGTCCCTCCCCCCTGGGTCGCCGCGGGTGTCCCGGGGTCAGAGGCCTCCCGGGGTCAGAGGCCTCCCGGGGCTGGCAGCTTGCCCGTGACCTTGTTGGAGCACTCCAGCAAGGCGTTGTGGATGTCCTTGGCACAGCCGATCTGGGCTTTGATCATGCTCAGGTACTGCGGGTAGGGCAGGCTCTCGGCCTGCACCGCGTCCGGCTTCGTGGCCGTGGGCACCAGCGTCGGGGAGTGCTTGGCGCTGTCGTAGCTCTGGGACAGACACTCGTAGGCCAGGCGCTGGAGGGGGAGGGGCAAAGAGAGGGGGGGGGGGCAAAGAAAGGGGGGAGGGGAGAAAGACAAAAAGGGAGGGAAGGGGCAAAGAAAGAGAACAGAGGGGAGGAGAGGAGACCCACAGAAGGGGGAGGGAAGGGGCAAAGGAAGAGAAGGAAGAGGGGGGGAGAGACAAAGTCTTAACCTGCTAGTCAAATAAACTTATACCTTCCCCCCAAAGAGCCATTCTGTTCCCAAAGAAAGCCAGCCCCGGGAATCTTGCATCCCAACAGAAGCTTCCCCACTCGGAGGTGCGGGCCGGCTAGAACTGCCCACATAGGTCAGAACCGGGAAATTCACCCAGCTTTTAAGGGGTAGGCCGCTAAGCAGCTACCCCCACCCAGGAAGCCAGGACTAGCCCGCCGTCCCCAAAGAGCCTCGGGCTGGGCCAATGTCCCTGAGCAGTAGCTCAGTCATGTCCAGCTCTCCTAGACCCCATTTGGGTTTTCATACTGGAGGGATTTGCCATTTCCTTCTTCAGCTCATTTTACAGAGGAGGAAACTGAGGCAGATGGGGGAAGCGACTAATGTCAAGTCTTCCTGACTCCAAGCCTAAGCACTCCATGCCCCGTGGTCCCCCCAGTGACCCTTGCTTCCCTCACCATCTCAGTATTTAGATCTAGGAACTGGTGATTGACAAAATGGGACAAGGGCCTGGGTCCCCCACATTATCCCTAGAGCTCCTCAGGAGGTCCGTTCCCCGGGGTATGGTTTTCCCCCATCAGAAGCTGCTTTCGGCACAGGAGCTGACAGTGAGAATGGCTTAGGAAATATCAGAACAAAACCTTTCAGGTGAATGACAAGAATGTCCTGTTTTCAATGAGCAAAAAGGGAAGGAAGATAAAAAATTGAAAAAGAAAATCTATTTCTGGAGAAAGTGGATTCTTAAGAGGCAAAGGGAAGCAAGTTCTCAGGCTTGGAGAACACAGAACAGGCCGGGAATGAGAGGACAAGCAGCCCAGGCAGTTAGGACAAAATAGTCTGAGTCTTAAAGACGGAAGTGGGGGACCTAAGAGCTGAAGGGGGGAGTCTTCTGATTCTACCTCTTAATTTTACAGGTGGTAAAACTCAGGGAAGAGGGGCCAAGGGATTTGCACCAGGTCACACTACTCGCTAGGGGCGCCACACTGCACAGAGCGGGAGCTTGGAGTCAGAAAGAGTCAAATCCAGCCACAAGGCACTTCCTTGTGCCTTGGGTGATCCTGTCTGCCTCAGTTTCCTCATCTGTAAAATGAAAAGGACATAATGGCCTTTGCCAGGAAAGGCCCAAGAAGGGGTCAACTGACAAATGACTTTATAGCCTGCTGCTTGCTGGCCTTTGCTGGCTCTTTCCACTGACCATGCTGGCGGAATGACTTTAAGCTAGCAAGACCTGGCTTCCAGATGTGCCTCAGACACATGGGTGTGTCTGGGTTCCCTGGGGTAGCCAATTCAAGTCACCTAGCATTTATTAAGCTCTTACTATAAACCTGACACTGGAGATACGGAAAAAGGAGGCAAAGAGAACAGGTGCAAGGGGGAAGGTGCAGACTTTAAAGGAGATCAGGAAACATTCTCTAAAGAAAATGGGAGTTTTTCTGCAACTAGAAAAAGCCAGGGAGCAGAGGTAAGGAGGGAGGGCGTTCTCGACAGCCAAAGAAATGCCTGGAGCCTGGAAATGGAATGTCTGATGGAGGAGCAGCAAGGAGGCCGGGGCAGCTCCAGTGGAGGAGTGTAAAAGTGGAAGGACAGCAGAAGAGTTGAAGGGGGCCAGTAATAACGAGCTTTAAAAGCCAAGCAGAGGCAGAGGTTATTAATCCTAGAGGTTATAGAAAAGAGGGGCGATCTAGGAAGACCGTTTCGGTAGCTGAGTGGAGGATGAGCTGGAGAGGGGAGACTCGGGCAGACCCCACACCGGTTACCGCAACAGTCAGGAATGAAGCCATGATGAACTACAGTGGTGTCGGTGTCCCTGGAGACAAGGGGGCATGCTGGCGAGATGCTGGGAAGGCTGAAGTGACAGGTCTTGGCAACTGGTTGGATGTGAGGGGTTGACAGCAAAGGAGGAGTGCTCATAGATGATCCTTTTCTTTTGAGTCATTTGGGAGAATGGCAGTGTTCTAGATGGGAACGGGAACATATGGAAAGTGGGACGAGACAATTGTTTGGCTTTGGATGTGGTGAAATGTTTAAGATGCTCAATAGAGAGCCAGAGGTGGCGGCCCCTGATGATGGGAAGGGAAGTCAGGGGGAAACAAATAGAACAGAGAATCGTTATTAAAATGGTTAACTGAAGGCTTTACATTCTCTAAGTCTCTTAAGTTGCAGAGAAAGTGAGAAAGCGCTCGCTGTCACCGACAGAAGGACTTCTCCAACGTTAGCATGGCAAAGACCAATTTAAAACGGGCAAAGCCTCGAATGGGGGTGCTGCAGACCCTGAGGCACCCTTTCTGCCTCCTCATCCTTCAATGGCTCCCTCCTTCTGGAGTTGCCCTGGCAGTCTTCTCATCTAGAGTCCACCCTACCTCAACCCAAACCTGGACTCGTTCCCTAGTGACATGCCTCCGTCCTGGTCTTCTCTGGGGCAGCATGGTGCCACGGATTTGGAAAGGCCCTGGATTCAAATCCCAGCCTCATCATTTACAGCATGTGTTATACAGGGCAAATATAGGCTCTCTCCTGGCCTCAATTTTCACCTCTGCAAAACGGGGCTGCACTTGAGGATCTGAAGTCCCTTGGATCCTCTGATCCTACCTTTGGCGGACCTGATCTCATCCTCCGTTCCAGTCCTGAACCACTTCTCAGCTTGGCCCCAGCCTCCCAAGCCCACTGCAAAGGGTTCCTAGTCTTGGTCCTTAAGAGCAGCCCCATCCATACCCTTGGGCTTGGGGGCCACCCTGGGGGCCTTTGTCCCCAGGGAAGGGAGACCTCTTACCAGGCAGAGCTCCAGCTGGTCACAGAGGGCATAGAACTCCTCCAGGCTCTTGTCGAAGCGCTGCAGCCCGCCCTCGCTGCTCTTCCTGGGATGGAACAGAGAAGGTGGCTGAGAGGGGGCGCCCCGGGGCCCTGGGCAAGGGAGGGCTACCCGTGGCCTGGGAGGACGGAACCAAGCCCTCAGATACTCACTGTCCGTTATCGATGTTGGTATTCTGCACCAGGTTCTGGGCGGCCACCTTCATCAGGTTCTGGGATGGGATGAAAGGGGCGTGGTCAGTCGGGAAAACCACGCCCAAGGCGGGCCCAACTCTCCCTCCCCACCAATGGCAGGTCAAACTCTGAACCTCCAGGCACCGCCTTTTTTCTAACTATCGGGCCAATCATCGGCTTCATAATCAGCCTAACTCCACCTTCGCAACACTCGGCCGACGACCAACGACGACCCACTCTCCGCTACCTTCCCCAGTCCGCATGCGCATACTCCGGCGCTCTCGTAGTCCCGCCTTCCCCCTTGTTCAGGACCAATCCTAGAGTTAGCGTCCTCAAACATCCAGCTCCCCCTCTTGGCCGAATCCCGCCCCCCTCAACAGGCCACCCACCAATTGCCGCCCCCGCCTAGTGCCGGACCCACCCCCCTCGAGGTAGGGGGCTAATCACCTGTAGGCTCTCTTTGAGCTGCGGAATCAGAAGCTTGTAACGCTGTACAGGGTCGAAATCTTGTTGCTGCTGCTGCAGGAGGCCGCTCTGTGCAGCCTGAATTTGTGAGGCTGCTACAAGCTGTGCCGAGGGAGGCTGTTGCCCTTGCGGCGCCTGAGACTGCGGAGGCCCCGGAACAGAGGCCCCTGCGGAGCCCGGGCCGGAGACGCCGGCCGTAGATGGTGGCGGAGCCTGCGGAGCCGCCTGCGCTGGTGGCGGTGCCGCCATCTTTGCTTCCTTATATCTGCCGCCGCCAGTTGGTCACAGCCTCGATCACTCAAGGCGATCGCGGATGTGCGTCACTTTTAGGCCCAGCCTTAGAGAACCGATCAATCCCAAGCTCCGAGGTTGCATTTGGGCCGCCTCTTCCTTTTCATCACTCCTGTTTGTGCACGTTCGCCCAATCACAAGATTCTCCTTCCTAAAAAGCCCGCCCCCTTCCACTGTGGCCAATCCGTCCCGATTAAAAAAAAAAAAAAACTTAACCCGAACTACGTTTCCCAGAAGGCATTTTATCGGCGGTAGCTAGTTTGGCCCTGGAGTCCCGCGGGGTCCTCGCTGCCGCCGTCGACTGGGAGGCCGGGAGGCGGAACGGCTCCTAGGGTTGCCTGGAGAGCCGCCTGCGTGGCTCGCGGGCCGGGGCCATTCGTGACTAGTAGTCCTCGTTGTCGTCATGGCGCCCACCATCCAGACCCAGGCCCAGCGGGAGGACGGCCACAGGTGAGAGAGCGCGTCGTCCCCCCCCCCCCTTTAGGAACCGCCCCCAGCCTGGGAGCTCCGCTGCGCCGGGCCGGCGGTGCGCTGGGGACGTCACTGGCCCTCCCCGTGACGTCCGCGCAGCCCCGGTTCTCGGTGATGTCACTGAGCTCCATCCTGGGCTGCTGCCCCCTCTCCCCCAAGAGAATCCCGGGCTTCTCTCCTCTTCCTCGCTTGGGAGGCCTCGGGAGGTTCTAGCCCAGTCAGCGCTTTGCGATCCCCTCCCAGCTCTTGGGTGCTTGTTCTACGCTCTGAGATCGCATCCTTGGACTCCCTGTAGAGGGCTCCGGGGAGTGTGCCCAGGGAAAGGGGGGCGTCATCGCATGGGGCAGAAATGACCCGAATCCTTGTGTCCCCCCCAGACCCAACTCTCATAGGACTCTGCCGGAGAGGTGAGTGCCGCTCTGACCCGCATGTGTATGGGGAGGAGTCAGGGACCGCCCGGGACAGCGGGGGGAGGGAGGCTGATCAGCATGTGCTTTGGGGGAGGTAGGGACTCCTGGGGCCGCAGAGGAGGGGCTGACCAGCATGTGCATGGGTGGGTGGGGGGTCAGAGTTTCATGTATGCTGCGGGGGAGTCGGGATCCCTGGGCCAGCAGAGGAGCTGACTAGAGGTACAGTGGAGGAGAGTGCATGTGTACTGGGGGGGGGGGGGGGGGGGGGGGGGGGGGGGGGGGGGGGGGGGGGGGGGGGGGGGGGGGGGGGGGGGGGGGGGGGGGGGGGGGGGGGGGGGAGAGGAGGGGCTGGTGTGCCCCCCTGTGCTGGCAGTGCCCCTGTTCTGAGTTGTTTGCTCTTAGGTCTGGCGTGGTCTGTCGAGTTAAATACTGCAACAGTCTTCCAGACATCCCTTTTGATCCCAAGTTCATCACCTACCCCTTTGACCAGAACAGGTGAGTCTGACTCAAGGCCTGGCCCTCCATGGCTTCCAATCCCCGGCACCCCCGGGCCCCGGGTCTGACCCAGCCTCTCCTGCTCTGCAAGGGGGTGGCATGAGGGCAGAAGTACCTGACACAGCGTCTGGGGGGGCACTGGGCAAAAGATGCCAGGCCCCTTCCTCCAGGAAGGTCTCTTACCCGCACCGCCCCCCAGGTTTGTCCAGTACAAGGCGACCTCTCTAGAAAAGCAGCACAAACATGATCTGCTCACGGAGCCAGACCTGGGCGTCACCATTGATCTCATTAACCCCGATACCTACCGGATCGACCCTAATGGTGAGGCCCCCAGGGGAGATGGGCAAAGACTGGGAGGAGCCCGCTCAGGCTGCCCCCCTCCACTTCCTCACACCACGACCTGCTCCAGTTCTTCTAGATCCAGCAGATGAGAAGTTACTGGAAGAGGAGATCCAGGCCCCGACCAGTTCTAAAAGGTGATTTTAGGGGGGTAGCCGTCAAGGGAAGGTGCAGCTGCAGGCGGGAGGGAGTCCTGGAACCCAAGCCGGTCACTCCTCCTGCCCTCCAGGTCCCAGCAGCATGCCAAAGTGGTGCCCTGGATGAGAAAGACAGAATATATCTCCACGGAGTTCAACCGTTATGGCGTCTCTAATGAGAAGCCCGAAGTCAAGTAAGCGGGGCTGGGGGAAAGAGCGGCTGTGGGAGGGGCATCCATGCCCTCCAGCTCCCAGGCCGCCATTCCTGCTGCTTTCTCTCCCCTAGGATTGGGGTGTCTGTGAAGCAGCAGTTCACCGAGGAGGAGATCTACAAAGATCGAGACAGCCAGATCACAGCCATCGAAAAGACTTTTGAGGATGCTCAGAAGTCGGTAATGGTGGGGGGTGAAGGCCGGGAGCTGCCTCTAAAGTGGGGGAGGGCCTGGGAGCCCCATTTTTACAGATTCTTCTGCTCCTCAGATTTCTCAGCACTACAGCAAGCCAAGAGTTACTCCGGTGGAGGTGATGCCCGTTTTCCCAGACTTCAAGGTCAGTCTCAGAGAATCTGGAGGTGGGAGGGAAGCAGTGGTCCCCTGGCTTTCTCTAAGCCCCCTTTCCCGGCTCTTCTCAGATGTGGATCAATCCGTGTGCCCAAGTGATCTTTGACTCAGACCCAGCCCCCAAGGATACCAGTGGTTCTGCAGCCCTGGAGATGATGTCTCAAGCCATGATCAGGCAAGTCGGAGGAAATGGCATCGCACCCTCCAGGCCGTGCGTCCTTCCTTCCCTTCCAACACCCTCCCTCCACCTTCCAGGGGAATGATGGACGAGGAGGGTAACCAGTTTGTGGCCTACTTTCTGCCGGTGGAAGAGACCATGAGGAAGCGCAAGCGGGATCAGGAAGAGGAGATGGACTACGCACCAGATGATGTGTAAGTGGCGGGGACGGAGGGTCACCGGGCCGGAAGGCAGGCGCCGGAGGAGGGCTGACCACGCTTCGGCCTTCTCTCCCCAGCTACGATTACAAGATTGCCAGGGAGTACAACTGGAACGTCAAGAACAAGGCTAGCAAGGGCTATGAAGAAAACTACTTCTTCATCTTCCGAGAAGGTGACGGGGTCTACTACAACGAACTGGAAACCAGGTGAGTGGGGGGGTGTCAGCCCGGCCCCCCAGAGCTCAGGCCCGACTGCAGTAGGGTTCCCTGACCTCCTTCTGCCCTCCCAATAGGGTCCGTCTCAGTAAACGTCGGGCCAAGGCCGGAGTACAGTCCGGCACCAATGCTTTGCTGGTGGTCAAACACCGGGACATGAATGAGAAGGAGCTGGAAGCGCAGGTAAAGGCACTGGGCATCCAGGTGTGACCGGGAAGGGGGCAGGGAAAGCAGATGCCTGAGCCTTTTGTCCTTCCCCACCTTAGGAAGCCCGAAAGGCCCAGCTTGAGAACCATGAGCCAGAAGAGGAGGAGGAAGAAGAGCTGGAGCTGGACAAGGAAGCCCCAGGCTCTGGTAAGTGCTCCGGGGGCCTGTTGGTATGCCTGGCAGAAGCAAGGGAGGGAAGCAGGGCACCAACCTCTTTCTCCTCCTCTCCTCAGATGAAGAACGGGAAAAGGGGAGCGGCAGTGAAAAGGAAGCCAGTGAGGAGGAAGAGGAGGAGGAGCGCTCAGGAAGTGAGAGTGACCGTGGAGAGGAGGAGGAGAAGGAGGAGAGTGACAAGAGCGGCAGCGGGGAGGACGAGGCCGAGGAGGAGAGCAGCGAGGACGAGGCCCGCGCCGCGCGAGACAAGGAGGAGATCTTCGGCAGCGATGCAGACTCAGAAGACGAGGAGGAAGAGGAGGAAGAGGAAGAAGAGGATGATGACAGGGGAGGCCGGGCCAGGGGCAGTGGGGAGGAGGAGGAGGAAGAAGACAGCGGCAGTGAGACCGGGCCTGGGCGGCGCAGCCCCAGCCCCTCCTTCCTCAGTGCCAGTGACCACTCGGCCCAGGAGGACGGCAGCGAAGGGGGCGCCTCGGACTCCAGCGAGGCCAGTGACAGTGACTGAGGCTGCCAAGCGGGCTGGGAGGGGCGGGGCCTCTCCAGCTCAGGCACCATTCTCAGGACGAAGGGAAAATCCCTATTCTTTTTTTTTTAAACTTTTGCTGTCTAATAAAGGCACTGTGTTTACAAGCTGAAAGCCAGGAATCCCATCTGTTCCCTTTATCCCAACACACTTCTCCCTTCTCCCACAGAGTATGCTGGGATGGCCATCCCCATCCCTTCCCCCCTTGCAGACAGAGGGGAAAGGGGACTCGCCCCTCCAGCACCTCCCCCGCCACGTACACACCTTCCCCCACTCCACACTATGGGGCCCTATCCCAAGAAGGCGGCCAAAGATCGGGTCAGAGTAATTTTGGGTTTTCATTAAATGTATTATAACAAAGGTCAGAATTTTTTTTTTCCAAAATAAGCCCGGACCATTAAACAAGTGAAACTCCAACAAATGTGTTTTCTCCAACAGAGAGAAAAACTGTGTACAGTTACTCAAAGCTGCTTCTGCCAGTGGGGCTGGGGGAAGATGGGGGTGCTGAAACCATGGAGGGCCCGGGAGGGAGGGGAGAGAGGGGACGGGGGACTGGGTCCTGCCCGTCGGGGTGGGGGCCGCCTGCGTCCCACACTCTGGTGTCAGGCTGGAGGGTGACGAGAGGATGGTTTTCTCCTCTCTGGGGGACCCCACCCCCTTCCAATAAGGAGGTCCTCACTGCTAGGCTGAGCCGGCTCATGCCTAACAGCTTGATGGGATGGGACCCGGCTGGGGAGGGGGGCAGGGGGGGTAACCTAGAGTGGACAGGAACCCCTACCCCACAAAACACCATTCTGCTGATTCCAAATCGTGGTGTCCCCTGTCCCCCCCTTGGGGTGAGGATCCCCAGGAGACGGGGGACAGGCAAAGGCACAGCAATATGGAGGGGATGGGGGAGAGGGGCTTGCATAGGTTGATGAGTGCAAGAGGTACATAAATAAACCCGAGCCCCTCCCCACCCCTCCCCCCAGCCAGGGTGTGGGGAGGCCCCCCTGGAGATGAGGCCCCTGGGATTGCCTGCCCCCTCCCTCCCTGGGCAAAAAAGGAGGACAGGAAGGGGGAAGGGACCAGGAGTTGAGAAGGGGAAGCGGAGCCAGGGGCACCAGACTGGTGGCTGTTGGGAAGAAGGGAGGGGCCAAGAGGTCTGGGGTGGGGGGGATTTTTGGTTTTTTTTTTTTCCAACATTTTGTTTCTTTAATAACATACGTAATGGTTACCAGCCATAGTCATAACAAAAGTTATTCATAAAATGTATCTAAAAATAACATTTTTTTTTCCTTTTCTGTGTGAAAAGCTTGAGAGAGTCCCAGCAGGAAGGGGGTAGGGTGGGAAAGGCTTCTGTACCAAGAAGAGGCCCACCTGGGGGGCGGGGGAGGAGAGGGCCGGGGCTCCGCCGGCTCCCCTCCAGCTGCCCCAGCTCTCTCCCCACCCCCCCAAGGGGCCGGGGGTGGGACTCTAGGCTATGATGTAGTGTTCCACTTCAGTGAGGTCACGACAGAGCAGGGAGAGGGTTAGAAGAAAACAAAAAAACTTAAAGAGAAGCCCTTCCACTGCCCACCCCCAGTCTCTCACCTGCTCAGGGTGGGGCTATAGAAGGGGTGTGTGTGAAGGGAGGGGGCATTAAGGCAACAGACTTTCTGACCCCACTGGCCGCTCCCCCACCTATTTGCCCTGCCCTACCTCCCCCCGGGGGCCTCCAGGAGCTAGGCAGGGGGTAGAGGGGAGTCTGGGGGGCAGGGTGGAAGGAGGATGGGGGCAAGAAGGCGCTGCCTTCTCCCCGGTTCCATCCCCCAAACCCTCAGCCTCCCCCGTCGCCCTCCCTCCACACATCATGGCTCAGAGAGACCCAATGAAGAGATTAAAAATGAGAGGAAGGGAGAGTGTGATTGAAAGAGAGACAGAGAAACCGCTAAGAACTATATAAATATATGTCTTAAATAGGCCTAAGAAATTAATCGTACGGAAACTCTGGGAAGGGAAAGAGAGAGGAGAGAGAAAAAGGAGAGTGAAAGGAGAGAAAGAGAAGGAGAGGGGGGGAAAGGGGGGGGGGAGAGAGAGAGAGAGAGAGAGAGAGAGAGAGAGAGAGGTGGTCCCCCTATTCTTGGGGGAAGGTGTGTGTGTCTGTGAGAAAGGGGGAGAATGATGGAAGAAAACAAGACTTTTGTCTCCTCCCACAAAGTGTTGACCAGAGCAGGCAGATCTGTGCTCTGTCACCCCCACTGCTCTCAGGCAGGCCCCCCCCAAGGGGGGGCAGGGGAGGGGGGAATCTGGTGATCTCCTTTGGAGTCAGTTTCCCTGGGGAGGGGTGGCCATCGTCCGGAAAGGACGCAGGGGAAAGAGGAGGTGCCCAGGGCACTTGCCCTGGCTCCCCTCCCTACCATGCCCTGGCCCTCAGCAGAGATCCCCCTCTATACCCTGCGTCATAGCAACGTGGGGCTTCCGGGGGAGGGGGGGCGAATGGTGTATATCAATATTAAACCAGAGTTAAAGGGATAATAAAGTAGAAAAATATTAGAACATATAACTGAGCCAACACCACCCCTCTGTCACTGAGGGGATAGGTGGCTCCCTCTCCCCACCCCAAGGGGACGACGTGTCCGCTGGGCTCTCAGTCACATCAGATCGTGGAGGTTTTGTCTGTCCCATCTGTCATGAGAGAGAGAGAGAGAGAGAAAGAGAGAGAGGGAGGAGGGAAGTCAGGAGCTGAAGTGGAGACGCAGAGGCAGGCCTCCAGCCCTCCTAGCCTCCCTGGGACTTGGGGCTCCTGCCCAGGGGGCTGCCACCAGGGGAAGGTCCATGGAATATTCTGGAGAAAGGAGCCTGGGAGGGGAAGGGGAAGAGTTCTCACCACCCAAGGCGTGCTCCGTCATGCTGAGGCAGAGAGACTCCAGCGTGGGGTTGATCTCCAGGTCTGGGCCCGGCACCTGGCAGTCTAGATGGGAAAAGGACACGTGTGAGAGGACAGAGAGCGGCAGCAGGACGCGGAAACAGAGAGCAGAGGCAAGGGCAAACCCTGAGACCGCGATGAGCCTGAGACAGGACAGCGCCCACTGAAGTGCTCTCCAGGAGGAGCCAGTCCCAAACCTCAGCTTGCCCGGTGTCCATCTGTCACACACAGCTCCCCCTGCCATGCTTCCTTTTCCAAGGCAGCTTTCTTCATGGAAAGGTAGAGACCACTCCCCGGACAAAGCTGGCCGCCCTAGGGTTTCTTCTCGATTCACCAAGTGGAGACCTACTACAGGGCAGAGCCTCTGTCCCGGGCTCCGTGGGCTACTTGCTCACAAGGGAAGAAGAAAGCCACAAAGGCTTTGGCTTATAGAAGGCCCAGATCCCTGAGAATACACACTGAGGCAAAAAGGGACAACGTCTATAAGGTCCAAACCATTGTAAAATTTTGGCCCCTGCATGTCCTATGCGGGCAGCACCAAGTCCAGCACTGGATTCCCCACCTCCTTGCCTTTTTGATATACACACATACGGACATACATATATGAGGTTGCACATGTACATTCAACTTTTCACATATTTCCATGAGCCATCATGTTGGGAGAGAAAAATCAGAAGGAAAGGGAAAACCACGGAGAGAAAAAGGAACGGAAGAAAGAAAAAGGCGAAAACAGTACATGTAGATCCACATTCAGTCTCCATCTGAATCCATCTCTCTCTGGATGCCACTGGCATTTTCCAAGAAAGTTTCTTGGGATTGCCTTGGATCACTGAATTGCTAAGAAGAGCTAAACCCATCCCAGCCAACCATCACACAACCTTGTTGCCATGTACAATGCTCTCCTGGTTCTGCCCACTTCTCTCAGCACCAGTTCATGTGAATCTTTCCACCTTCTTCTAAAATCATCCTGCCGATCGTTTCTTATGGAACAATAATATTCCATAACATTCATATACTATAACTTATTCAGCCATTCTCCAAATGATGGGCATCTACTCAGTTTCCAGTTTCTGGCCACTACAAACAAGGCTCCCACAAACATTCTTGCACATACAGGTCCCTTTCCCTTTTTTAAGATCTCTTTGGGACACAGACCCAGTAGAGACACTGCAGCATCAAAGGGCATGCACAATTCAGTAGCCCTTTGGGAATAGTTACCTATTGCTCTTTAGAACGCCTAGATTCGTTCACAACTCTGCCAACGATGCATCAGTATCCCACTTTTCCCACAT
The DNA here is from genome assembly GCF_902635505.1 of Sarcophilus harrisii. Lineage (NCBI taxonomy): Eukaryota > Metazoa > Chordata > Mammalia > Dasyuromorphia > Dasyuridae > Sarcophilus > Sarcophilus harrisii. The sequence goes on from NC_045428.1 coordinate 589,327,401, forward strand.
CCCCTCCCACATTTGTCTTCTCTTTTCCCATCATCTTACCCATTCTGACAGGTGTATAGTGATACCTCAAGAGTTGTCTTAATTTGCTCTTCTCTGATCAATAGTGATTTAGAACACTTTTGCATATGAACATAGATACCAGCACTGTGCATTTCACAGGCATAAGCCAAAGCCAACCACCCTTTATTAAGTGCCTACTGTGTGCTAGCTGCTGTGCTAAGCACTGCAGACACAAAAAGAGGGAAAAGGCAGTCCCTAATTGCATGAGGTCAAACTTGCGTGCTGGGAAATTCACATTATCTTTCCTCTCCATTCAGGCTTGTGATTATCCCTGTATTTTATGAGCAATGGACTGGCATTTAACTCAGTGAACATCACCTATAAGCTTAGGAGGCTTCACCTGACCATGTTCTTTCTAGATCTTTTATTTATTCAGGCAGCTCGGTGGTTCAAGGGTTAGAGCACCAGACCTGGAATAAGGAAGACCCGATTTCAAATCTGGCTTTAGACACTCAGTTGTGTGACCCTGGCATAGTGCTTTCATCTGATTGCCTTAATTCACTGGGGAAGAAACTCTGAAATCTCTGAATCAAGAAAAACCCATGGCCAGTAGTGGCTTAGGTGATAATGTCCACAGAGTCACAAAGAGTGGAAACAATGAAACACCAACAGGATCGTCCCAGCACTGATCCAAGTCTCCCAGTCTTAATTGAGCCCTCACAATGTACTCTAACCAAAGAAGTGGCCATTTCTTTGCCCTATTTCTTCTCCGTTTCAAAAATCAATCGATATTATGACAAACAGCCCACACCTCCCTAATTCCAGATGAAGCATTAAAAAAAGATGTTTCTTTGGATATGAAACTCTGCTAATGGCTTTTGATTACATCACATTTACTTTCTTTTTGTCCTTTAAATGTAGTCACAGAATTTCAGGTCAAAAAGGGACCTCTGAAGTCACGAAATCCCCACCGCAATCTACAGCAATGCCAAGATACTTTAAACCTGACATGCAGAAGCAAAGATGGACACCAAAAGATTAAGACACAATGAAACCATGAGCTCTCAAAAAGCCATGAGGCAAAGAGAAAACAAGAAAAAGAGGAAGGAAAGAAGAAGAGAAGAAAGAACAGCGAGCGGAACCAATCCCCGAACTGGAGAAGAAGAGCGCGGGAGCCCAGGCCCACAGAGAGGGAGGCTCACCTGGTGGGAACATGAGGAGAGCCTGGGGGGAGGAATGCACAGGGAGGGAGTGGGTGCGCTGCACGGAGCTCCGGCTCTGGCTGGGCATGCTGTTACTGCCTCCAGGGTTGGCAAACCACAGGTTCTGTAGGTGAGACGGTTGGGCGCAGAGAGACGGTGATAAGGGTGGGGAGGACCTCCCTCTCTGGAGCACTTCCCACCTGAAGCGAAGGGGACACCTCCCCGAGCTCCCGCCCTGACCTAGCCATACCTGTCGTCCTTGTCCCCCGAGACTGGGGCTGGTGAGGGCATGCCGAGGTGAGACGCCCCCAATGCCCGCGGGGCTCAGGATGCCCATTCGGCTAGGCGGCAGGGCCCGAGGGGGCATCTGGAATTGGCGCTGGGCCCGTCGGGTCACTCCCATCCCCACAGAACCAGCTATGGGGAGCGAGTTGGAGCCAAAAGCCCAGCTGTTAAAACGGAAGGGTGAGGAGGTAAGGGGGAATGCCCCTCCTTGTCCTGCCTCCCACCCTGAAGAGGCCCATGTGGCCCACCATTTGGGAGGCTCAGCAGGAAGGGGCTGCGGTTGAATGCAACCCCAGCCAAGGCTACAAGTTAAAAGTACAGCTGGGAGCTCTTGGCCACCTGCAGCGGTCTATGCTGGCATCTGTCAGTGCTCTCGTGCAAGGGGCACGTTGGGAGCCAGGCTGGGGCTGCCCCTGCTCGTCTCTTACCCCTTCTGCTGCTGCCGGTAGTTCTGCATCTCTAGAGCAGCTTTTCTGGGAAAGGTTCGGAGCAGCTTGAGGACCTGCTGCTTCCAGGACAGCAGGCGTTTCTTCTGTGTCTCGGTGAAAGCCTGGGGGGAAGGGAGTAGGTGAGCGGGCTGGCCAGGAGCTGGGAGTAGGGGGGAGCCCCAGGGGGATACTGGGGAGGCCTCACCTCATGTGTCAGGCACTTTTCGATGAGCTGGAGGTAACTGGTAATGTTTTCCTCATCTGGCCGGGACACCAGCAGCTGGGTGCACACTGCTCGGAGAGGGAGGAAGGGGAAGAACTGAGCAGGGCCCTGTCTGCGCTGGGGCTCAAAGGGAGCAGACAGGCCTACTCCAAGAGACTTGTGCCGGCACGTGGTCCTGCAGCAGGATGGCAGGAGAGCGGGCCAGAGACACTCACTCCAGGAGGAAGCTCCCAGCCATGTTCCAGGCACTGGGCAACTTCCAGGTCCTCGTGCATGAGTTCATCCCCGCCCCTCTGTGGCCCCCAAAACAGAAACTCACGGCCGCAAGTCTGTGAGCCCCAACCCCAGGACTCTACCTGCTCTCCATTCAATAGCACAAGGCGATCTAATCACCTCCACCCTAAGTGGTCACTACCAAAGCAAAAAGGAAGTGAGCCCCTGAACTCAGGGAGCTCCCCATGTACCGGGGAAGAAAAACCCAGACAAACAGAGCAGAGGGCACAGGGGAAGCGCCAAAAGTACAAAGGACCCTGTGTGGGATGGGGCTGATCTAGCCCTGCCCCTGCAGCATCCTTGGCCCTGCCCTAGATTCAGTAACCTGAGTCAAGGGGACAGGCAGCAGGGTCCCAGTTTTCATCTCTGTTCCCTCACTCCCAGCCTTGGACCCTGTGCTCTGGAAGGTTGAAGGCTCAGGTGGTACCCAGGAGGGGATTCTCACCTTTGCCCATCACTCGGGTAAACTGGCTAGGGAGGTCTCCATCGGCGACGGGGGCTGTGGCCGGCTCACTGCCGTCACTGGGGGCGGGGGCCGGCTGGGGGGGATAGCTTTCTGCTGGGGGATCCTTGGCCTCCGGGGTCTTCTCTGGGCCGGGGCGAGCTGGGGGGGGCTCGGCGCCCAGCGGCGGCTCCCCCCTTCCCCCCTCCTTGGCTGCAGCCACCACAGCTGCCTGCAGGATGCTGTAGGCCTTGATAGGTGTGACGATGATCTGCTGGAGCTCCTGTAATGCATTCCTCAGGTTCCCACCTTCCAGGACATCCTGGGGATGGGTCAGAAAGGGTGTCAGGAGGCACAGTGAGAGCCCGGGGTGAGACAGAAATAACTCCAAGGATCCCAAGGCCCCAGACTTAACACCATACGAGGGCCTCCTCCTCGCCTGTCTAGAACCTGTGACTCCGGGCCTACTCTTCCTTCCTTTCTCTCCCCCACAGACGCAGCCTGACCTGGATGGCTAGGGGCTTAATAACATCTCAGGTGGGCGGTCTCTCGAGTGCCCCCTGCACGGCTTTTGGGCTCCTAGGGTCCTGAACCTTAAAGCCAAAAGTGCTGACTCTGACGACCTTAGTCCCCAACCTGGCAGGGCCTTCAGGTGCCCCGCCCCCACTCCGAGTCGTCACCTTCTCCAGGGACTTGAGGACACTCTGCCTCTCACGCAGCTTCTGGATGCTCAGGGCAATCTTGTGACGGGCACCTTTGGTCACGTTCTGTGTAGGGAGGAGGAAGTCTCAGAGGAACCCAGAGGGCCTCCTGGGCTCCAGCAGAGCCAGAGTTGAGGAGGAGGGTCTGGAATGGGCCGGGGCTCCCCTGAAATGCCTTCAGATGCCCCACCAGAGGCTGGGCCGGGGCCTTCAGGGTCAGCAGAGGAGAGGCCGCTTCGGGATCTCTCTGGCGCTGGCAGAACAAGGTGGGGGCTCACCTGAGATTCCAGATGCTGCTCTGTCAGGGTCATCATCTCCTCGTAGCTCATCTGGGAGAAGAGGGCTGCGTACTTGTGTAAGCGAAGACTCTTGAGCCACAATGGCACATCTGTGGAGGGAAGACAAGGGGTCCCATCTCCTGTGGGTGGCCCTTTACGCCAGCTGACCGTCTATGTCAGGGAGACCCTCCCTGCTTTGCTTTATGACCCACGTCCTCCCCTCAAATTCACCCCTTTGTCTTTATCTTTGCATACACAGAGGGAAGCACATGGCTGGCTCCCTGATCAAGTGGGAGCTCCCTGCGGGCAGGCCCTGTTTTAGCTTTGTGTACTCCCAGAACTGAGGACGGAGCCTGAGACTCAGGAAGGACGTCCTAAGTGACTGAAGACAAGGTCCTCTGCCGCTACGTGCTTTGCTTTGGGAGTCTGCAGGGTAGGAGAGGCAGGGCCAGGAGGGCCATTTCTATCTCTGAGTGAGGTCCCCCCCACCCCTCTCCCCAATAAACAGGGGCCCAGACTTTCCAAAGGCCACATCCTCTGAAGAGCCCAGGCTCTGCTTCTCCCAGTTTTATTTCTTCCATGAGCAGCCTGGCATTTCCCTGGGTTTCTCTAAGAATTCCATGGCTCTGGCTATCCTGCCTGCCAAGGGGGCCGGGCCGGCTAAAGGAAGGCGGCCTATTCCATTTCCTTTTTCTGAAGCCAGCAAAGGTAGAGTGCTCCCCACCCCAGACTCCCCAGCTCACCTTTCATACCACTACCGTCCTCCTGAAAAGTGTTCCGGCTGGAGCCCTGCTCCTCCGTCTGCTCGCTGCCTGAGGAAGCCACACTGCTCTGGGGTGAGAGGGGCGCGTGGTCGGGTGGGGCAAAGGCGGCTCTTGCCCCCAGTTCCTCTGGGCTCAGCCATTCACCAGGGCCCTGTGGGCTCGTGGGGATGAGCGACATGGACCGCTTCAGCGGGCTTGGGTGGATTTGGCAGGGGAGGCCTAGGGAGGAAGTGCAGTGGGGAGAAGGGGGTCAGCTTCCTAGATCTTGGGTGCTGGGAAACCCAGCCACCACCCCAGGCAATCACCCTACAGTGCTAAGAGTGCTATTCCAGTTCAGTCCACCATCTTCTCCCATCCATCATCACACTTGACCTTCACAGGAGCCTGTGAGTTGCAGGTTGGCCAAGTGTTGTTATACCCTTGTCCCAAACGAGGAAACTGAGGCACAGAAAGTTGACTTGCCTAAGGCAGAGGGAAGACTGAACCCCATATCTTCTAACTCCCAGCTCAGCAGAGCTCCCAGAAGCCATGTGCAGGCAGACCTAATCCTCAAGAGCCTCTGGGATTGCTCAGCTCTGGGGGGCCAGAGGCACCGCAGGGCCTGGCTCTGGATGCTTTCACACAGTGGGCTGTGCTCAAGCATCTCTGCAGATGGAAGCACTAACCTGATGCTAACTCAGAGGCCTGAATAGTCGCTAGGCACCTGCTGCCGGCTTTTCACTTTATGAATAAAATTCTAACCTTGCCTCCTTTTTCCAGGCCCTTTCATCTCATCCTTTGTATCTTCCTTCTCTGCAGGAGAACCCTGAAGTCCAGGCTCCCCTATTCCCGGCTTCTGCCCCCTCAGGCATAATGAGTTCTCAAAGAGGAAGATGCTAGACAGATCCCAGGCCAGGGGAGGGCAAGGTTTCCAGGATCTTGAATGGAGCGGAATGGGAACATGGGAGAAGATGCTTGACACTGGCAGGGAAAACTCTCTTCAGAACAAAGTCGTGACACCCTTCAGCCCCATCTTCCACCTGCCTGTGGTGTCCAGTCTCCTCTGCTCCCATGAACACAGGCCCCTCCCCATCTCCCTCCCCAGATCCCAGGACCCATTTAGGGGTGGGGAGGACAATGGAAGAAAGGCTAGAGCAGTGAGGCTGGGATGGAAGGAAGTGAGAGATGGGAGTGAACATTCTGTCCCTACACAAGACCTGAGAGTGACCACAGAATAAAAAGAATACACATCCTCTCATTGAGAGCTTTAAACTTTTCATCAAACTCCTGTCTCTTTCCCACCTCCAGTTTATCCCGCACATCTGACAGGATAATTTTCCTTAAATACTGCTTTTACTACATTACTCTTCTGTTCAAGAAACCATAGAAGATTCTAATTTCCTGCTGCATCAAGACAAACTTGCTCCTCCTAATCGTTAAGGTCTGGCCCTCAACCTACCCAAGCAGTCTTCAGTTCCCCAAAGGAAACCCTCCACTCATTTCTGCCTCCTCTCAACGCCAAGCCTTCCCCTCTCCTTCCCACTGCACCCATTCCTCCAATCCTTCCAGGAAGTCTTCTCAGACTGCTCCCAAGCAGGCCCCCTGGCACTTAACAAGACCGGGTGACCCGCACGGCCAGTCTCTGCTAGGCCACCGCCGTATGACTGCAGGCAAAGCACTGCTCCCCAGTTTCTCACTGGAAGGTAAAAGGCGGGCCTCAAGATCTCTACACCTCCATCTCCTGCAACCAGTCTGTGACGCCTTTGTTTCAGTGCACTGGGGCTGGGAGCTGGAGCTGCATCCGAAGGGCTCCCCACCAGGTTCAGGCTCAGGCCCTGGACCCGCAGCTGCTAAGGGGTGGCCGTGGGCCGGGCCTCACCTGCATTTGCGTTGCTCCCAATACTGTTGATGGTAGATGGCACCGCACCAGAAGGATGGAAGGGCACATGTCCGTTTTCTCGCGGCGGCTTGTCCTGCCAGCCCGGCCCGAGCTCGCCAGGGCCAGCCTCCCCAGGGCCACCCCACTCATCTGAGCCCTGGCGGGAGTGGTAGGCCGTCTCCGCGCGGGTCCGGAAGCCCCCGGCCAGCCGTTCCTCGAGGTGGCTGAGCCAGAGGGCTAGCGAGTTTCGGTCCTCCAGTGTGGTGGCCGGGTGGATGAGGGCGTAGGACAGCAACTGCCGACTCTCCTCAATGAAGGCGTTGTTCTCAATGGAATAGGCCAGCACCTTCTGCAGCAGCTTCATATACTCAGACTTGGCCTCTGTGTTGCCGGGCTGGAGCAGGGGCAGATGGGACAACAAGAGGGAGACTACCTTCTCTTTGGACTCTTGCTGCCATTGGTTGATGATGGCTGAGGAGAAAAGGCAAACAGAGGAGTAGGTGAAGGGCTCACGGTGAAGGATCCTGGGAAAAGCGATGGGAAGTCTGCTAACTTCTGGATTCTGGCTCCATCTCCGAGCCTCTCATCCCCACAGCACGACCTGTGCTTCTCCTTCTCCCCCCCAAAGCCCTATCTTCCCACAGGCCCCTCTTCTAACCTTTCTACACTAGCCTAGGCCTCCTCCTCCCAGCCACATGACTCTTATCACTAGATCACCGCTTTCCCATTCAATCCCACCTCCTCAACTTGAAGAGGAGAGCAGGGCACAGAGGCAGCTTCTCTGACTCCAAATCCACCCCTGCCATCTTCCCTGCATCCCTGGGCTTGCCTTCCTTTCCCGATTCACCTGGCAGAGAGGCTCCTCCTCCGACAGCTGTGAGGTGCCCTTCTCCTTGTTCTGCCATGGATGCCACAGCCAGTCCCAACCACACACTTCTCAAGCCTGGAATTCCAGGCTTCTTTCCCACTGCCCCCCATCAGAAGCCCCGGAGGAGGCAGCTCAGCATTTCCTAAAGCACTGTTCTAGGAGCTCTTTCCCTCCACATATCTCACCTCTGCCAGGAAATTTTCTCCAATCATCTTTGTCCACAGTGACCCCAACCTTCTCTGAGCAACTGAAATAAGCAGGCCTTATCCAAAGTCTGGCCTCCCCACTTCCCCATAGGTGTGAGCCATCTCCTCACTTGGAGAGTAAGTTCCTTAGGAGAAGAGGCTACCCCTGCCCCAATGGGGAGGGGGAAGGGAGAAGGGGGAGAGAGTCCCCCCCCCAAACCTGTTAACAGACCTCAGGCCTCCTTTCAGTTTTTTTTGTCATTTCCTTTTAGCCAAACTTAGCAAATAGAGTCCCCTTCAGGAAAGAGGACAAATGCCATCTCACTGGCAACACCATTCCCCTTGGTATTTTTCAGAAAGCAGCGACAAGGACCCGGAAAACTGTCGATCTGGGCCTGCAACTCTCAAGGGCTCCAGGCACATCTATAGCATTTCCCAGGCAGCTGTACTCTGGTATTAATTCAGAAATACTACAAACCAAGGAGGGACAGAGGAATGGACCTACTGTCCTGATCTCCTAGACACAGACAGAGGAGTTAAGTCTCTCTGGGTAGAACCATAACCCTGCCTTTCCCCTCTACTCCCCCTCCCCCCCAGTTAAAAACCATCTTCCATTCACAAAGAAACAGGCCGATCCAAGAGGTGCATCAAGTTTGCACGCCGAGTGTGCAAACGCAGAAAGGGAACGGGATCTCCCCAATTACAACAGGAGGCCAGCATCTGAAGAAGCGAAGTGCCCCGATCTCCAAGCTTCTGGGGAGCCCAAATAGCCCTATACTCCCCCCCCTGTCTCCAAACCCGCCACCCCCACAGTGAATTCTCAAAAGGAGCTTTTTTCCCCAACTTTGGGGCCTTCCAGCCTGCTTCTAGCTTTGCCTTCCCATTCCCCATTCTTGTCCTCTCCCTCCTTCCTGCCCATCAGCCATGGCCAGTATCCACTGCCTGGACCTCACATGACCTCAAAAACACTCAGGCCTCAGGCCTGCAGTCTCTCAAAGAGGAACAAGTGGCCAAACTTCTTTTTTGGCCCGGGACATCCCCAAATACCACAAACTTTCCTCAATCGCAGCTTTGGGGTCAGTCATTCAGAAACTGAGCTGAATTCTTCCTGAACTCCCAGGCTCTGCAGCCTGCACTGTCTCTTGGGGATAGCTAACACGGGACAGATAATAGATTTAGAGCTTAGAAGGGACCTCAGAGGTAACTGGAGAGCCTGACGCTACACAATGAGCAGCAGCAAGTTCTTCCTGTTCTCAGAGCCCCATGCCATAGTCACCCAAAAAGATCCTTACTCAGACCCCACCTTGGTCTCCTAGTACTGAGGCAGAGGAAGTTCAATGACTTGCCTGGGGTCACATGGCCAGGGAAGGAGAGAGGTAATGGAAGGAAGCTCCAATCTCCCAGCAACCTCTAACCCACCCCCCTCCCCGGATTAATGAGATGCTTTTATTTGGCCTAAGCCTACTTGACCCTTGACCCGATTGTGGAGTGGAGGCAAAGCCTAATTTTAGCATTTGGGACTCCAACAATTGATCAGACAAAATGAGTGCGCCAAGTCCACAGCATGGGCTCACACTGAGAGGCCTGGAACTCTCTTCCCAGCTCTTCCTACTCAACCTCTGTCTTCCCAGAGACTCAAAAGCTTCAACCTTTGTCTGTCAATCTCCCTCCCCTCCCCCCAAGCTTATGGACACAAAGCCTCTGAGACAAATGACAAGCCCTGGACACAGGAGGCTGGGTATAGATGCCCCCTGGTTTAGGATAAAGGGAAGGAGGCTTTGTTTCCCTCCCAATCCCTGTCCTGAGCTCCTCATCCTCCCTCCCACCTCAGTCCTTACACCTGATCTTGAGACTCAAGTCAAACCACACTTCCTCTTAGAATCCTGGGAGGGGCCATCCCTAAGCCTCTCTGCCTCCCTCCCTCCCCTCATCATTGGCAAATCTGTCAGGAAGGCTTTCACAAGTGGCTTCCCACACCCAGCCAAGGGCTCTATTCTCACTGACATCTGGTTAGACCTCAAGAGGAGCAGAGGTCTCTGAGCCACTGTGCACGGCTCCCTGCTGGGGCCTCCAGGAGGCGCAGCCTCTGGAGGGTAAAGCCAGAAAGGAAATACTGCCCAAGGGAGGTGTGTGCTTCAATGAGGGACCTTGTTCTGCTCTGGAGAAAGGCAGGAGTTGTTTCTGACGCACAGTCTCACATGGGGGGTGGGACCCGACACAGAATCGGCAGATGCCTAAGAAACAGCAACACCCAGGAACTTGGATGGGGGCCCTCGAGAAGCCACCCCCGTTGAGACGATGGATAATGGGTCGGAACTGTTCTGTCAGGGTCACCTATAACAAAACTAGGCCTTCGGCAGAGCAGGTACCCGCGAGGCTGTCCACAATGGTGGGGGCCTACCCAGGAGGGTAATGCATTCTGGGACCTGACCCCTTATTCTGGGACTCCCCCCACCCATCCTAGAAAAAGATGATGTTGTTTATGGGAGATCCTGTGGAGAACATAACGTACCTGGTCCCTTCCCCATCCGAGGATGACGAGCCAACTTGGATCTCGCTCGCAAATTTGTTATTTTGGGGGTCCTCTAAAGTCAGACTTGACCCCAGGGGTACAGAAGGAGGAGGGGAGAGCACCATGTTCCGGCCCCATCTCTCATGAAGCCACAAGTATTGATGAGGAAGGGGGTGGAGGCAGGGCTTGGACAGGGAGAAGGGCTGGTCCTGGCAGGGGTGGCGAGTAGGCAGGCCCCATATGGAGGTGGCAACAGCAAGAAGAGGGCCAACTAGAGCTAAGTAGGGCACGACCCTGAGGCTTGGCAGCTTTCGGGGGCCAAATATATCTTTGAGGCTCTGATGAAGCCAAACCCATTTTTATATCCCTTACTGTTGCAATCGTGTTGGGCAGCTGCCAGAGGGGCTGAGGTTTGGCTGGGAACAACTGCCCATTCCCCATGCTCCAGCCATTGCTGTTTGGGGGAGAAGGGGGAGGAGTGAGGGGAAATAGGACAAGAGGGAGGCTCACATTTTTGTATAATGAAGTGGACTGAAGGCGCTCATGAAAGAACAGCATTGCTGGGCTCACTCTGACGGGAAAAGGAGAAAGATGAGGTTTCCCCAAGCTCCACCCCAGGGTGTATGGTGTATGTGTGTGTGGGTGATGATCTGGCCAGGGAGCAGGTCCCTGATCTAGTGACTCACTATCCCTTTCCTGACCTCAGTTTCCCCACCCAGACTGAGCTAAAGTGAAGCAGAACAGGAAGGCAGAAAGGAAGGTAAATAAATAATCCTAAACTAGAGGTAGGTTTGTTTGTTTGTTTGTTTTCAGAAAGGGAGTGGGGGGGGGGCAGGGAGAGGACAGTCTCTGATTCACAGAACTCAATACAGGAGGAGTGTTGCTCAGGGAACTTCAGGGGTAAGAAATGGAGTCCAGTTCATGTCTCCCCAGGCTCCTCCCCCATCCCAGAGCCAGAGACATCCCCGTCCAAGTCTGCCTGGCTCTGACCCTCCAAGGAAGCCTAAATTTATGTCATTTGCTCACAGCTGGATCATAGCTGGGAAGACAGAATGGGAGTAGAGAAGGAAAAGGAAAAGGGATGAAGCTACTAACTCCCAGATCCTCAGACCATCTGTATCTTCCCACTTCTTGATATTGAGATACCTCCATGAAGATGCTATGAAACCAGCTCTCATTCCCAGGGCAAAATAGGAGTTTGCCAAAGTTTCCTCAGATTCTCAAGGGAAAGGAAGTTGACCTTTGCCTATTTCCCTGGACCCAGAGCAGGGTGCAGTCTATCAAGCTGCCTTAATGGGAACCCTTCCTTCTAGGTACAAACTCTCACACAGATAGATCCTGACAGGTCTAATCAAATGGACTTAGCCTGAAGCCCATGAACACCTTTTTTTTTTTTTTTTTTTTTTTTTTTTTTAAATACTGGATAACTGTTTGTTACCTTTGTAATCTTAGGGATTTTCTATTATGCTTAAAGGTAGCAGTGAAACACAGCTATGGGCTTGAAGTCAAGACTTGGGTACAAATGCAGCCCCAGACATTTCTTAGCTGTGTGACGCTGGCTAAGTTGATTCACCTCTGCCTGCCTCAGTTTCCTCCTTTGTAAAGTGGGGCTATTAAATGTTCCTACCTCCTGGGACTGTAAGAATCAAATGAAATAATATTTGTAAAACTCTTAGCACAGTTCTCGGCATATAGTAGGTGCTATATAAAAGCTTATTCCTTCGTCTTTCCTTCCATTCTGATAATGGATCCATGGGCTTCACCAGACTGCCAAAGGGGACCTCTTGACACAAAGAACAAAGGTTGGACAGGAGTGTTCTTCATTCCTGAGTTGATCACATAACCCCCCCCCCCCCCCACTTCATTCCTATGAAGGAAGCACCCTGGATTCTACCCAACAGTGCCTTCCGCCTGTGCCAAGGGAATGTCAGAGCACTGTAGCAACAGCTCCAATTTTAGGGTATAAACTTAGAGGGTCTGGGAGTCCGCTGATGGAGGAAGAACACCCATAGGCGTAGTGTACAAAAAGACAAATTCCATTTTGACCTCCTACAGGAAATCCTGGGCAAGTCCTCATGGACTTCACCAACACATTCCCCAGCACCATGACGAGAGGATCATGGGGTTCTTGCCGTTTAGTCTGAGGCCTAAGGGCCCTTGTGTCCATTGGAAGGACAGTTTCATTTACCTCCTGAGGTTGACATTATGGGCCCTCCAACAATCTATCTTCTCAGACTTGCACCCTTTTCTCTACACGTGACTTTTATGCAGGTTCAGACTGCCCTGTCTCGGATGACGGCCATCCCAGGCTCTTCCTTTCTCTTTCTCCTTCAGGACTAGTCCACCCCCAGAGACCCTCTCTGCTCTTTACTGCACTGGGCAGAACATGGGTGAGGCCTTTGACTTAACTAAACAGGCCAGTCTCTGCTACTATTTTTTTGAAGGAGTCCTGGCTTTCCAATGATCTATTATTCTTTTTGTTATCTCTTTGCAGCCACAGGCATTCGGCTAAGTTAGGAGAAGCCCCGGGAGGAGGTTTCGTGGTTGTTCAGTCCCCACTGACTCCTCTCTGCAGCCCCATTCCGATTTCTCAGCAGATACTGGAGGGGTTGGCCATTTCCTTCTCCAGCATGTTTTACCAATGAGGCAGAAAATGACTTGCCCAGGGTCACCCGGCTAATAATAAGTCTGAGGCTGTATTTGAACTTGGCAAGATGAGTCTTCCTGCCTCCATGCCCAGTGCTCTGTGCTTGGCTCCAGAGGGGAAGCAGACAGTAACAGAGCCCTCTAAGGCTCACAAAGAGCTTCACACCCAATATCCCTTCTAATACCCACAAGCCCCCAGGGACAGAGACCCTTCAGGACTCCTCATTGTTCCCATTTTATCGCTGATGTGAAAAGAGAGGCTAAATGAGTTAGCTAACATGGCAGGGGCAGAATTCTCTCAGAGCACTCTCCTTGCCTCCAGACCTGGATCCTGGATTAGCTGGGCAGGGCTAGACTACATCCCTCCACATCAACAGCCAGAAGTTGATCTGACTGGAACCTTCTGTCCCTCTTTCCTTTTCCATAAACCACAGATTAAAAAGCCCAAACACTCTAGCATGAAGAGCTCAGCAATAAGGGGGCTGGGGTGAGAGGATCCAAGGGGAAACAGGGAGAGGGAAGACTGAAGGGAGAGCTAGGAGTCCCTTTCTGGGGCCAAATTTTTGAATGGTGGCAAGAGAAAGGGGACTGAGGTCAGGATGACCAGGTGTTGTTACCAGCCACCTCCTCAGGTAAAGTTCTTCCCCCTCAGCCCCTACTGCCTTCCATGACCATAAATCTCCACTGGTACCCAGCCTCCATATGCCCTCAGCCTTGGGACCCCTTTGTGCCCCAATCTCCCTCAACCACTTGTCCTAGCTGGTAGAAGTCCTGGCAGGCACCTCTGTGGTGGCTTGGAAGTCCATCAGTTGGTGCCCAGGCCTAGGGACACCTCGCCATGCTCTTCCTGAATCACATGCCAGACCCCAATTGTCAGTTCTAGTCCTGGAGTCTATGATTCCATTTCGTGGTCATGTGCCTCATTTCTAGCCTGAGACTGATCATCTGATTATCCTAGAAATCCCAGTCAAGGCCTAGGGTGAGTGTTTACCAAAGGTAGGCACTTAATGTGGATCTCATTGAACTGCTGCTGGGCCATGGCAGAATACAAAGACAGCTTTCCCCTCCTAGACTCTGACCACACACCCAAGACTTGAGACCTTTTTCATGACTTGGCTACTTGACACACAACATGAAAATCCCATAAGTGGGAGACAGGAGGAGGACCTCAAGGAAGCTCTCTGCCTCCCGGCTCTGGGGCAGGCCTTGGTCTAAGAAGGCCACAGACTCACCAGCACTGTTGGCCTCTGACTCCAGAAGGTGGATGTCGTTACAATCTGCCAAGGAGTGCTCCAGGCAAAGCTGCAGAAATCGGGCCTGGGTTCGGGTGACCCGCTTCAGCAGGGACAGCAAGGCCACCGTCTGCTCACACTCATTCCAGCCCTTGAACCAGCCGGCAAGGATGCCAACCTGGTCTCGGAACATCATGGTGCCGTGGCCAGGGCCTGGACTTGGCACCGGCAGAGGCCGGGGGTGGGGGAATGGTGGGGCAGGGCAACGCTGTCACATGGTCTCGGCTCCAGAATCTTGTGGTCTCTCCCCAGGGGATCAGGGTGCTTAGAAAATCCCGGGAGGGGCAGCGGGGGCAGAGGCCTGCTCACATCAGGGAGGTCTCCATGGGCTCCTGGAAGACAGAAAAGAGGGTATCAGACCCAGTCCAAGGTCTTAGGAGGTCTTGATGTCTCAGCGTGCAGAACCAAGTCAGCAGCCGAAGTTCCGGGAAAAGAGTATGCGGGACAGATGAATCCTTAAATCTGTAACCCGGTCCCCTAGGCCAGAAGAGTCAACTTTACTGGCCGCAGTAATGCTGACCCACTCATTCACATTCTGAAGAACTGAGCTCAAAATGCAGTAAGTCACACACAGTCTGACTGACCCAAGAGCTTTCAGAAAGCCTCAGCCTTCAGAGGGCAGAAATGCCAGCATGCTCCACCAGGAAGCAGGCCACCTGAGTTCTGGCTCACAAGTGACTGATGTTAACCTTGGGTGTCACTTCCCTAACTGCCTGGATTTTAGCTCCCTCATAACTAACCTGCCTGAAGGAGACAATCTCTTTAGACCCCTTTTGGCTTAAATACTATCTGTGAAGTTCTCTAATCCCATGATTAAGAGCCTCTGAAAGGCCACTCAAAGGGGGTCCTGAAGAACATGAGAGGTTTATCTCAGGATGAGCTCCTGTCCCAAAACAAGAGGACAAGCTGAATGATCTCTTCAGAGAGCTTTCGCAAGAAGCATCCTTATGCCTTTGTAAAATATTCTTTCTTATGGGCCACTCTGAGTGAGACACTGCTGAGTAGAGAGACTTATAACTTCCTCCAGGGGCGAGTTCACTTCCCTGACTCTCAGATTTCAGGCAGGGAAGGCAGAAAGGAAAAAACATTTATTAAGCACCTACTACGTGCCAGGCACTGTACCCAGTGCTCTGCAAACATTATTTCATTTGTTTCTCACAAGAACCCTTCACTTCCCAGATTCATTTATTCAGGGTTTTTTTTTTTTGTTTGTTTGTTTTTTTGACTATGTGAAAGAACAGATTCTTTGCCTCAATTGCTATCTAGCTTTAATCACTGAATGGGTGCAGCCTCAGTCAAAGGCTGGTGACCTTGCACGGCCCTCCCTCACTTAAATCTAATTCACATGCAAGTCATGGCAGACCCTCCCTGATGTCATGGTCCTCTTGGAGAAGAACGGAATGACAAACAGCAACCTTGCAAGGTAAATACTATTAGTTTAACCCTTTTACAGCTAAGGAAATAGAACAAAGAGCTTAAGGAAGTTGTCCAGGGTCTCAAATCAGGGAAGCATCTGAGGTTTGCTGTAAACTTAGAGCTTAACTCCAGACTGGGCACCATGCTAACTAGTTACCTGGATTGTCACATACAGGCTCCTCTCCAGTAAGAATATTTAGTGGCTACCTCTTCGAACCAGGAGCTGAAAAAAAGGCCCCATACAACATCTAAGAGGTCACCAAGCCCTCCCTCCTGAAGCACCGTTCACAGGAAAAGCTCCTGGCTCTGCTCTGTAGGGCCAAGCAGGACAAGGCTATATATAGCCTCTTTCCAACGAGAAGCCCACTTGTAGGCAAACATTATGCTCCCTAAGTCTTTGCCACCCTAGAATTTTTTCAACTTACCACATGGCCTGAAATCAAGGTCTGGCACTCATGCCCACTTCCTTCTTCCTTCTAGAATCTCTCATTTTTCAAGAGTTGGACCAAATACTATCTTCTATATGAGATCTTTCCTCAACTTTGTCATACCCTCCCTTCCAAACTTATATTAATTTTGTGTTTGTTTTATGCCCTTGTGCTTCCCCTGATTGTTAAATTTGGGGGGCACAGAGACCAATCTTTTTTTTTTTTTTGCACCTCAGCACCTAGTACAGTACCAGGCACACTTGATTGATTGGCAAAAGGTCAAAGGGGCCAGGGTCCTGGAGTCAGAAAAGCTAACACCAACCTCACTGAGTTTGATGTGTCTGGCCCTTGCTAGAAACCCAAAGTGGTCACAGCTTACTCAGCAAGCTAATGCCTACAGGTGGGAAGGGGAAATTACCTTGTAGTTCTTTTGCATGGAACAATGTGATCTAACTAGTAATATTCCTTGTACCCCTGAGGGGGTGGGAGCAGGTACAGTTCTTTGCTTATTTAACAGGATTTAGGGGAAATCAAGAGTTTAAGTAGTAATGTTGGAAAGATCTGGGTTCAAATTCCCATGCTTACTGTGTGTGATACCATTATCTATAAAATGAGGACAATAATATCTACTTCATAGCATTGTTATAAGGCTCAGATAAGATGAATGCAAAACACTCTGTAAATAAAGCAACATACAGATATCAATGGGCATGACGTAAATGTCCACAAAAGGAAAAGTGAATCTAGAAACTTTGAGACACAGTTGAGAAAACTGGAGGTAGAAAAATGGAGAAAGTTTTTAAATAGGGGGAGGAAGGTGACCCGATCCGACAGATTTTCACGAACAAGAAACAAATTTGTTTCTTTGTCTCCATTAACAGAAAACCCAATGAACAAAAGGGACAAACTTCATGGAGGAATGGAAAAAGGGAAAAGCCTCTCTTCCCAGATTTCTGTTATAAATATCTACGACCATAGGCAAAATCTGTTCCACCCCCTAAGCCTCAATTTCCCTGTCTATAAAATGAGGTGACTGGACAAGATGATTTTTAGGGGATATGCTGCCATCAAGTCTGGGACGTGGCTAGGCCATGTCCAGCTTTTTGCTATGCCCAACAAGGCCAAAAAAAATCTCTCCAACAGTAATGGAAAACAGGAGAAATGGAGGAAGGATTAGCTGAGAAAAGTCTGGAATCCTACAAGAGGGCCTGACCCTCATCTGCAAACAGACTTTGGGGGGAAAAGGTAGTTTTAAAATCAGCAGTATTAAAATTTCATCTAAAGAAGAAATCTGCAGCTCCTTTCAGGAGTTGAGGGCTATCCAGCTGTTTGGAACACAACTGAATGATGAGACCCCTCATCATAGGGGGCTTAGGATGGGGGATTCATTCCCTGCTACACCCTAATGCTTGCCCAGTCCTAGCTACTCTGCGGCCACTGAAAAGGACAGCCTGCTTGGCGTGGGGACAAAAGCTGCCTTAGCTTCAAACATGGCCAGGAAAGAATCCCTGGATGTCACAAATGAACAGGCATCACAGGGAATCCTTAAGGTAAAAAGTCCTCTCAAGAGAGTTCATCAAGCTCCCCGCCAATATCTGTGTGTAAACAAGGAGCCTGACACTGAGGAAGTACTTGCTAATCCCCAAAGTGAAGGTCAGAGGGATCATCCAGGAAATCACCTAGTCAGACCAACAGGTGATCCTGAGATGTTTTTTTCTTCATAACTCTTACAGAGCAGACAAGAGGGCCCTGTTCCAAGAGAAGAGGCCAAAGAGGATCTGGAGTGCTGCTCATTTTCCTGGCTCCTACCGGCAGTCTCATACCCCACGGACTCCAATACCACCTGAACAAACAAGGTGGCACGGATGCCTCCCCTCACCCTTACTGCCTCCTACACAGAAGAGGTATTAACAGGTCAGTAACTGAAAGCAGGTGCCTATCCTAACAAGAGAAAGCAATCATCAAGTGAAGAGCAAAGCCAAGGAAACTACTCCAGGTCCTGAGCAGGACTGAAATGTGATTTTTTGCGAGGCATTCCTAAGGGCCACAGATTTGCCATGAGAAAAGGGAAGACCTTGCTCCTGGGATAGAAATTATTATGAGGGTAAGAAACAAGAGATGAGCAGAGCTTTCTGGGAAATGACCAGAGCACAGGAATTCCTTGGAAATCCTTGAAGCAGAGAGCAAACAGCACTGGTTCCTCTTGGGTCCTACTTGCCATGAGCAAATGGCTCCTAAAGTTCTGTGCTGCATATTCAGCTCTTCTCTATCACACACTTGCTCTCTTGGGAAGCTCATTCCTTCTCATGGGGCAGATACCGGCTCTATGCAGATGCGCCCCCAGACTCTCCAACCCTTGTTTTTAATTCCAGATGCCTGCTAGTGGAACATATCACCTGTACTTCAACCTTAACATGTCAGGCAACAAACATTTAGTAGTTATGTCTAACAATACTCTCGTCGTCTTATCCTCAAACTGGCTTCTCTACCTGACATCTCTATTTCTGTGTCAGTGGGATCCCCATTCTCCCAGCACCCAGACTTGGAATTTCCAATTCATGTTCAGGCCTATCATGCAGGTCCTCACTGACCTGCTAAGTCTCTTCCTGTTTCACCCCAACTGTCACTCAGCTGCCAGAGATATCCTAAAATACAAGTCTGACCATGGCCACCCCTCACCTCACACACCCCGGTCTTTCAAGAACTTCCATTTGGATACCCATTATTTTCAGGATCAAATACAAAATCCTCTGCTTGGCGTTCAAAACTCTTCATAATCTTATCCTCCCTTCCTACTCTTTTAGACCTCTTCCAAGGTGCTCCCTCCCCCATACTCTTCAATCCAGTGAACCTGGTATCTTGGCTGTTCTGTGGACAAGACCTTTCATCTCCTGACTGTGGTTTACACTGACTGGTTCAGCAATTCTCTCCTTCCTCACCATTGCCTCCTGGCTTTCTTTGAATCGATGCTAAAATCCTCCCTTGTTCAAGAAGTCTTTCCCGACCCCCTTGATGCCTTCTGAAAACATTGCCATTTTAGCCTGCAAAAGTCTCATTTGTACATGGCTGTCTGCATGCTGTCCAGGAATTTGCTAGAGCCAGCTTGACCATGAAAGCCATTTTCAGTGTGAGCATTTACACAATGGAAATCAACAAACACCGAAAATCAAGGCTTGTTTGCTTTTCTGATCGTCTAGATTTAAGAAAGAGATAGAGAAAATGTTAATAATACAGTTTAAATTTAAAGTCGTGTACTACCCATATCTCCCTTTTCCTCACCAGTTGTCCCATTAGACTGAAAGCTCCTTGAAGAGCAAGGACTGTTTTTGCCTTTCTTTGTAAACCCAGTCCTAGCAGTGTTAGGTACCTATCAATGCTTGTTGACATAAATAGTTGTGTTGTATTCTGCTCTGATTAGAATACATTTGGAATACAGATAGTTCTCAGTTCTCGTCTTACACAAATTTGACTTTACGTAAAGAATTTTGAAAGAAATCTGCATTCCAAAAAACCTATGTTAACTTTGCTGTACAGTACTGTGCCCGCGTCCCCAAGCTTGCTCTCTCCCTCCCTACTCCTGTCCCTTGGCTCAGCACTCCTAGGCCTCCCCCACAAAACAATCCCCTTCAAGTGAAAGCAGAAGAGACCACCACCGTCACTATTGCCATAGTGGATCACAGACTTGGCTTGAGAGAAAAGACCCCTTTCCCCTACTCTGCCTACCATCAGCATGTCTGTTTTCTGTCTGTCAGCCCTCAGGTACCAAGTGTCTTCTCCCAAATATGTCCGTGTCTGGGCCCTGCTTGTTCTTCCTCCAGCTCTCTCTTCTCCGTCCCTAGTCCCCAAGTGTCCTTGAACCAGTCCCCTTCTTTCATGGGTGCACTGTCCCCTTTTTGCCTTCCTCCCTCCCTTCCCCATATCTACAGGTAAATTCACATTATACAAAAATTGCTTTACATTTACATAAAGTGAGAATCATTTGTTGTTTTGTGTTTAGTTTGGTCACTTTTAAGAAGGAAACTGACAAACTGGAGCATATGAAGAGAACGTAAGACCATGATATATAAAGATGAACTAAAGGACTTGGGATTTTTAGCTACAGAAAAGAGGACTGAGGAAGGAAAAGCTAGCTCTCTTCAAACTGCAAGCACCTTTTGTATCTTGGTCACTGTCCTGAATTAAGAGCAATGAGTCAAGCTGCTAAGAAAGAGAGGTTACTATAGAGAAAAAAAAAAAAACCTGATGATTAAAGCTGTCCAGAAATGGAAGGGGCTTCTTCCAGAAATAGCTCCCCATCTTAGGAAGCTGAATGCTGGCTCATCAAGTATGTTGCAGAGGGGATTTTTGTTAAGTACAGATTGGATCAGAGGAACTCTGGGGTTCCATTCATTCCTGATATGACTTCTCTCTCCCTGGAACCCTTCCCCCCATATCCACTCAACATAACAACTCTTCCTTCCTCACAGCCCCAAGACCACATTCTCACCACTTCACACCAAGCCTATTCAGCTGGTCTAAACAGTCCCATTTTCTCCTTCCTTGAAACCACAGTAGTCTTGGCTGCTGGAGTCATTTTTCTAAAACACCATTTTCATTATGTGACTCCCCTGTCCCAAATACAAAAATGGCTTCGTAATGCCCGAAAGAGAAATTCTTAATTGCTCTCCTAACCCAACCCACCTTGTCTCCATTGCTCCAGCCAAACTAATGCCCTAACACCCTCACATAGAAAGCACCTCACAAACTGCCAGCTCTGCCCTTTGCTCACACTAGGCCCCTAACCAGCTGAAATCCCCTTTCCTTTTAGTTTACCTGAATTATGCTCATTTTAATTCCACTTCCTCCATAAAACCTTCTGTGGCCACAACAATCTCATTTTCCTCTGAATGGCTATAGAATACATATGATGTGTACCATTCATCTCTCCTTCCATAATAAGTTAGCATATACTGTTATTTTCTGGCCATGTGTTAACTTACTATGTAATTCAAGTCCCCTAAAGATAGGCACTAAACCATACTTGTTGTCCTAGCTCACCCATGCCTAAGAGGAATAGCCGTGGTTGAAGGAAAGTCTTGTCTCAAGGATCATCTCCAAATGCCATTTCCATTGTTCACCACTCCCATCCCTGCAATGCTTCCTTGTAAAATGACATCAACCTATGTTTCTTCTGAGCTCAGAATCTGTCCAGTGGCTAGCATACTCTTGATTCAACTTTTCTATCTTCTGCTCAATGATGTAAAACTCAAAGAGAAATGAAAGGCTGCTCAGAAAATTACAAATTCACATTCTCTATTTTGCACCGTATTCTTATTTACTTTCATACATGTATCCCAATAACATGTCAGTCTGGTTTGTCTACAAGTTTCCTGGCATTCCTGACCTCTTGTAGTCCCCACCATAAGCTTCTCTGCTCAATAACTGTTTTGTATATTACTCAACCTCTGCAAGAGTCCACTGCACAGAAACCTGATAGTTAAAAAGAAAAAAACCAACACTTCATTCCACCTACAGAGATCTTCCTCTGGCCCTTCCACTACTCTGAACCCAAGTGATTATACTGAGAGAATGTCAGAGAAATCCCCGAGCCCAACCTAAGAGTGAAGAGAGAATGGCTGGGCACCAGGAATGCTGGCTGTGGATGCTGCTCCCACCAGAATGAACTCTTCATTCAGCACTTCTTTTAGCCTGGAGAAAAGGCCATGATGGTTCAATCAGTAAAGTTAGCCAACATAGCTAGCAATTACATCATCCTCTCTAATCTCATAGCAGACTTGTGCTGTGGGTCCTACAGATACTGTTTCCCCAAATCAAGAGCAAAGGAAGCTGGGTCAACCAGGTTAAGTTGGGAGGCAGGATGCCATAGTGAAAGAGGCCTGCATTTCATCCAAAGACCTGCTCTGCTCTTATTACCTGTATGGCTCTGGACAAGTCATTTCACCTGCTGGCTCTCCTCACCTGTACAAGGACCCTTCTGGTCCTACTTCTAAGCTCCCAAGATGCGAAGCACAACCTCTTTCTTTTAACTGAGCACTAAGAGTTGGTGCGGCTTTTCAACAGCAAGTATTCTAGGAAGCCCTTTGGCTCACTGAAACTCAGGGTAGTTGGAAGAAGAGTTCATAAAAGCAAAGGAAGAAGAACTATATACTGAACAGCTCCAGATTCCCAGCTCTACTTAATTCAACCAACAAGTTAAGACCAATGGACAGTGATGAAGGTCTTGGCCAAGACAGGATCTTCAGCAAAACTAAATGATACAATGACTACTAAGGATAGCCTTTCTCCTATTCATTCCCCTTTCTTGTTTAAAATAATTTGTGTTGGCTAGCAAGGATCCATGTACAGACTTCTCATCTATGGGCAAGAGAGCTCAAAGCACTGTACAGTTTATTCCCTCTCATGCTTCACTATTCAACAGGAATGTTCAGAAAGGATTCTTTCAGAGTGAGGAAAAGAAAATGAGGCACAGAAAGGGTAAAGGGATAATCTGGAGCATACAAAGAATCTAAAGAAATTAGGTACCTCTGTCCATTGTGGGTCCTGATTAAGAATCACTGGTTGGAAGGTCATCTACTCCAATTCCTCTGGAATGAGAAATGAACTAAAAACTCTAGTGTTTAAAAAGAGAACTGACAGGATGCGGAAGAAACACTCCAGATGTTGGGCAGTGAGGAGGGGAAAGGACAGGGGAAGTTAGAAATGAAAAAGACCCTCTTTCCTCGTTCCCACTAGGAAGTATTCTTCCTAGTAGGTTGGGAAAAATTATAATTCTGGAGAAGTTTAGGATACATTAACGGATGTCAAAGGAAGTACCTGCCCAGGTTAGAGTGCAGAGAGATTCTGGGGTTCGTTTCTGGACAGTTCTTCTGACAAAGATATTATCAAACTGAAGAACTAGCCAAGGTGGAGCCAGGTTTAGAAATCATCTCAGAGGAGGAATGGCTGAAGGAATGAGAGGTGTTTAGGCCCACGGACAGAAGATTTAGGGGATATCCTCATTGATGCCTAGAATCCCTGAACGCCTGTCACACAGAAATGGGAGCCAACTCTTGCTTGCTTCTACAGGGCAGTTATGAGTCCAGTGACTGGAGACCAAAAGGAAGCAGGCTTCTGCTCAACTAAAGTAATCATGAGACATCTCATCAGACCAAGGGCTCCTCATTCTGTTCTATGTTCAAGCAGGGGTGTTCCCTCTCAAACACTTGGAAGAGGGGATCCTTACACTGAGAAGAATGGACTAAGTGATCTCTCAAATCCCTTTCCAATATTAAGGTCCCACAAGACAATCTTTCTCTCCTTGGAGGCCCAGGGGTCTGCCTGACCTGGCCTAGTCTGGCCCAACCCTTAGAGAGGAGACAGGGTTGGAGGGGCAGAAAGGACATCCAAGGGCAGGGAGTATTGGTAAGAACATGGAAGAAGATAAGTTCTCTTAAAGTGTTGGAGAAGGCCTGTTGGAGGTAAGGAGAAATCCAAGAGAAAAGATTTAAAGGAAGAAGAGGACATATACAGAAAGGGGAAGAGCTGTGCAATGAAAAGGAAGGGACTTTAGAAAAAGTTGTGAGAGTTCAAAGGGGTACAGCTTAAGAGTAGAATTCAATAGATTAAGAAACCAAGGTGATGAGGGGAGGCAAAAGTATGGAAGTTGTGAATAATTTTAAGGGAAGAGTGAAGACTGAAAAGAAAATTAACTTGAGAAATGGTCAGAGGGTAGAAGTGGGGGAAGAAGTCCTGGCAGAGACCTGAGAATTAATAAGACTAGACTAGAAAGTTCTTAAAATCTTTTCTGTCTCGCGTTTGTAAATTTAATTTTTTTTGGATAAAAAAAAAAGGACGGGGAAATCAATTTGTGAATTGTTCCAAAAGTGGAGGGAAAAAGCCAAATTAGTTTGGTTTAGGGGGTTTGGGACCCGGCTATGGGTGGAAAAGGGCGTGGTTGCGGGAGAAAAGGAAAGGGAAAAACTTTTTTCCCAAATTTTCTTTTTTTTTCCCTTTTAGGTTTTTTGAAAGTTTTGTTTTTAGTTTCATTTTTGTTTTTGTCCCTTTTTTGAATTTTTTGGCTGAAATTTTAAAATTTAGTTTTGGTTTTGAAAAATGTTTTGAGGTTTTGCGGGTAAAAAAATTTTGATTTAATAAAATTTTGTTTTGACCAATTTTCAAAATTTTTTCTGTTTTGTTTTTGTTTAAATTGGAATTTGAGATACCCCAAATTTGTTTTTGTTTTCCCAAAATTTTTTGCGAAGTTTTTCATTTTGTTGAAGTTGTTTTTGAATTTTAGTTTTTTGGAAAGGGTTTTTCTTTTGGATTTTTTTTTTGGGAGGTATCTTTTAAAATTTTTGAGGGTTAATTTTTTTGGGAATGTTTTTTTCCTTAAAAAGCTTTGGGCTAAGGGGGTTCTTTTTTTAAAGAGGAAGGGAAGGGGTGGGTTAAAAGGGGTAGGGGGGGGGCGGGGGAATTGTTTTAATTGGAAAGATGGAAGGTTTGGGGGGTTTTGGGAGGGGGGGAGTTTTGGGGGGTTGGGGGGTTGGAATAAGGGGAAAGAGAAAGGGGCTTTTTAAAAGGGAGTGGTTTGGGGTGGGGTGGGGTTTTGGGGACTTTTGGGAAGGGAAAGTGGGTGGGTGGGAATTGGGGGGCGGTATGGGGGGGGTGGGAAGTGAAGAAGGGAAGGGGGTTTTGAAGGGTTGGGGGGGGGGGGGAAAATTGGGGTGGGGAGGGGTTTGGGGGGGGAAGCGGGGGGGGAGGGGTTGGCATTTTTTGGGTGGTAAATGGGGGGGGGTGGGGTTTGTGCGGAAGGGAAAGGGAGGGGGGGGGGGGGTGGGATTTGGGGGGGGAAGGGGGGATGTGGGGGGGGGGGGGAAAATTTTTGGGGGGAAATTGGGGGGAAGGGTGGTGGGGGGGTTGGGATGGGGGGCGGTTGGGGCGGGGGTTTTGGGGGGGGATAGGGGGGGGGGCGGGGATTTTGAGGGGAAAAAAGGGTGGGGGGGGGGGGGAGGGGGGAAAAAAAGGTTTGGGGAGTGGGGGAGTGGGGAGTGTGGGGGAAAGGGAATAAAATAGGTTGTGGGGCGGGGGGAAGTGGGGGGGGGTGGGGGGTGGGGATGGGGGGGGAAAGGGGGGGGTTGGTGGGGAGGAGTGGGGTTTTGGGGTGGAGGGTTGTGTTTGGGTTGGGGGTTTTGGGGGGTGGGGGGGTTGGGTTGGGGGTTGTTTAAGGGTTTGGTTTTTGGGTGGGGGGGGGGGTGTTTTGGTTTTTTTTTTTGGTGGAGGGGGTGGGTGCTTGTTGTTTTTCTTTTTTTTTTGGTGTTCGGTTATTTGTTTTGTTGGGTTTTGTTTGGTGTTTTTTTTTGGTTTTTTTTTTTTTCTTTAGGGATGGGGTGGGTTGGGGGGGGGGGGAAGGGAAGGGGGGGTTTTCTTTTTTGGAAAAGGGATGTCGTTTTGGTTAAGGGGAAGGTGGGGGGTTGGGGGGGAGGGGAGGGGAGGTGTTTTGATGTTAAAGGAGTGGGTTTTGGGTTTTGTTTTGGAGGGGTAGATGATGTTTTTGTTTTGGTGTTTACATTTGTTTGGATTGATGTTTTTTGGTTTTTATTTTGGCCTTTTCGGTTTTTTAATGGATTTTTTTGTGGTTTTCTTTTGTGTGATTTGTTGTGGGGTTTTTAAAGGGGTTTTTGTTTTGAAGATTTTTTTTAGTAGGTTTTTGTTTTCTTTAGTGGTTTTTTTTGGGTTTTTCTTTTTTTTTGTTTTGGGGTTTTTTTTTTTTTTGTTTTTCTTTTTGAGGTTTTGTTTTTTGTTTGTAAATGGAATTTTGGATGGGTTAGTAGGGAAATAATGGTTTATTTTTTATTTTTTGGGGATTTTTATTTTTTTATTTTAATTTTTTATTTTTTTTTTTGAATTTTTTTTTTTTATTTTTGTTTTTTTTTTAGATGTTTTTTTTATTTCTTTTTTTTCTTTCTTTTTTCATGTTTTTTCTAAATTTTTCTTTTTTCTTTGATTTTTGGTTTTATTTTCTTTGAAATTTCTGTTTTTCTTTGTTTTTCTTGTTTTTTTTTTTTGTTTTTGTTTTAAATTTTGTTTTTTTATTTTAATTATTTTTAAATTTTTTTTAGAGTTTTTTTTTTTTTATATTTTTACTTAAAGTTTGGCTTTTCTTTTGAAATTTTTGTTTGTTTTAAGATGTTTTTGAAATTATTGTTTTTGTTTTTTTTTTGTTTTTTGTTTTTTTCCTTTAGTTTTTTATATTATTTTGTTTTGTTTTTAAATATTTTCCAAATGTTTTTTTCTGTTTTTATTTTTTTAAATTTTTTTATTTTTTTTTTTTTTTAGATTTTTTTTTATAAAATTTTTGGTTTTTCGTGTTTTTTTTTTTTTTTTTTCATTAAATTGTTTTTTGGTTTTTTGTTTAATTTCGAATTTAAGGAGTGGAGAAAAGAAAGGAAAGAAATGGTGTGGAAGGAAATAGAGAAGGGAAAAGGTGGGGGATGTGAAAAGGTGTTAAAATGTATTGTAAGAGAAATGGGGGTTTTGATTATTGTAGGGATGTTTAAATTTTGTTTTGTTTTGGGAAAAGAATTTAAATTTTATTAATTTTTAGAATTGTTTTGGAGAGAATTTAAGGGTTTTTTTTTGTTGCCCTGGATTTAGAATTTGTTTTTAAATTATAAATGAGATGGAAAAAAGGGAAAAGAAATAGATTGAATTAAAGTATTTTTTTCTTTCCAAGTTTTGATTTCCAAATGAAATGTTAAGATTTTGATTTAAAGGTTGGGAAGAGTTGTGGATTTTGGGAGGGAAGGTTTGACAGATGAATGGGAGACTGAAGTAAGGTTTGGAGTGGAAGTTTGGGGGGGAGGGAGGGGAAGAGGGAAGAGAAGGGTTTAAGGGAAGAGGGAGGGGGTTTGAAAGTTAAGGAAATAAAAGGATGTGGTTTGGAGGATTTTTCCTTTTCTCAGGAAGAAAGGGAATTTTGGGAATGAGAGATTTGGGGGAGGGGGAGAAAGGGGAGAAGGTTGAGAAGTCTTGGGGAAGGCGAGGGAAGGGAAAGAGGGGATGAGAGAGGAAATTGGGAAGGATGGGGGGGAGAAGTAGAAGAGGCAAAAAAAGGATGAGGGGAGAAAAGAAGAAAGAAGGGAGGGGGAGAAAGATGGAAGGGGAAGGGGGGAGGGATGGAAGGAGGGACAAAGGAAGGGAGATTGAGGATTGGAGGCAAGAGAGGGAGAAGAAAGAAATGGGGGGAGGGGGGAGAAGAAGGGGGAAAGAGAAAGGGGTTTGACATTTTGGAGGGGCAAGAACATTGGTGAGATTGGGAGAATAAAGGATGTAGGGAGAAGGGGAGGCTTTGAGTTTTAATTTGTTTTCCCACTGGGGTGAAGGGAGGAAGGGTGGGGTTTGAGGTTAGTGTTGTTTCTGTCTTTTTGGATGTGATTTAATTGGGTTTTAAAATTTTTTTTGAGAGTTTAATTTTTCAGGGGGCAGTTTTTAAGGTAAGGGGAGATGGGCAGGGTTTCTTTTGGTTTTGGGTATGGGGTTTGAAGTGTTTTTGATGTTTATTTTGGATGGTAATTTTGGTGGTGGAGGGTTTAGAGTGAAGGAGAAATTGGTTTTGCTTGAAAGAGATGGCCAAGTTATTTGGGAGTGGTTTCGCCCTTTTGGGATTTGGGGATTGGGTTTTTCGTTTTATGGAAAAGTGAGAAAAGGGGGTTTGAGTTTTTGGGCGAAATTATTTGAGGTTTGGGGAGGGGAGTTTGTTTTTTTTTTTCTGGGATTTTCAGTGAAGGTGGACAAAGAGAAATTGGTGGTATGGGGGAAGATTTTGGTGAAAAATGGAGGGGGGGGGGGGGAAGGAAGGTTTTGGGGAAAAGGGAGGGGGGTTTTATTTATGGTGTTTTTGAATTATAGAAATTTTTCTGAGGAATTGAGGGAGAGTTTTTGGGAGAAGAGGTTTTTAGGAGAGATTTTATCTTTAAAGAAATTGTTTTAAGGGAGGGGTGGGGAAAGAAAAGAGGGGGTGTTGGGGTTTCTTTTTTTGGAGTTGTTTTTCGGGGTTTAAGTTAAGAAAATGGATGAAGAGGAGTTTATTTTATTGATTTTTTGAGTTTTAGGAAAGTTTTCTTGAAAATTTATCTTGGGAGATTAATTTTAAAACTTTTTTATTCTTTCTTGTTTTAAGATTGGTTCTGTTTTGTTTTTTTTGTAAATTTTTACCTTTAATTTTTTCTTAACCGGCTGGTTTTCCCAGCAGATGATGTATTTAGGAAGAAAAATTGGTTAAGAGGTTGAGTTCTAAGGTTGGTTGGGTTTAGAAAGGGGATTGGATTTGGGGGGTTTCATGGGATGGGGTTAGACTTTAGAGGTTTCTGGGTTTGGCCATATGTTTTTGAGTTTTGTAGGGGTATTGTTTTGGGGTGTTTGGGGTTTGGAGGTTTTTTTTCTTTTTCTTCTTTGGGGCAAGGGTATTTTTCAAGTGAGGGGTTTGAGATTATGAAGAAGATGGGTTAGTTTTCTGGCCTTTTCTTTTTTTTTTCCTTTGAGGGGTTGGAATTTAAGATGACTTGAAGAGACTTTGTTTGGAGAAATTGGGTTTTCTTTGTTGTTGAGGGTGTTTGGAGTTGGGATTTGTGTTAAGGATTCAGAGGGGACAAGGGGGGTTTGGGAAATTTATATTCTAAAAATAAATAGGGTTGCCCTGGTTCGGGCAGACTAATTTACGGAGGCTTCGGGGGGTGGCGTAGAGGTGGAGTTAGAAGGGGAGGCAGAGTTGGGGATCTGGCCCTACTGAGAGATTGGGCAAAGGAACGGTTTTTAGAGGGGAGAGGGAAGGAGAGCATTGGAGTGTTGAAAGGGAGAGGGCTGATTTGAGAGTTGGGAGGGTGAAACTTTTCCTTTAGAAGGAGGTTGGGGGTGGGGGGTTTTTGGAAGAGTTGGTTTTTTTTTTTTCAAGGGAATTGTTGGGAATTTATTTTGGGAAAGATTTTTGGGGAGAGGGAAGGGAGATTAAATTGATTGCGAGAGGGGAGGGGTTTATGGAAGTTTGGTTTTTGCTTGTTTTTTGGGGTTTGTTTTGTTTCTGAGTTCATTGTGTGTGTGGGGGGGTGGGGGGGGGAGGGGAAAGGGGAGGGGGGAAGGGAGGTGGGAAGGGGAAATTTGGAGGTTGAGTGTTGGGGGATTGTGTTTTACTGGAAAGTGGGTTGGTTAGAAAATTTAGGGTTAGGGGAAATTAAACCATTTTGGTTTTTGTTAATTTGTTTCAAGTTTTATGAGGGGATTTATTTTGTGATTAGGGGGAAAGGAATTTAAAAATTTTTGTTTGTGTTGAGTATAAACTTGCTTTCTTACTCCAGAAGTAAAATTTTGAGGGGAAGAAAAGAGGGGGGGATTGAAGGAAAGTTTTTTTTTGGTTTGGTGGATTTTCTTACCCATTCTTTTTGTATAGGGTTTTGGTGCTTGGTTTTTCAAATTTTGGGAGGGGGGGTTGGGTTTTTTGGCTGACAGTAGGGGGAATTGGGGCAGTTGGAGAGGTGGGAGAGGAGAAAAGGTGGGCCAAAAATTTAAGTTTGGAATGGGGATTAGGGAGGGGAGGGCTGATTTTTGTATTTATGTTAGGGTGAGGATGGGGTTTTTGGGGATTTTTGAAAAGGGGTGTGGGTGGTTGGGAAAAAATTAAAGTTTGTTTTAATTTTCTTTGAGTTTTGTTTTTGGGTTGGTTTTTGTTTTTGGTTCTGGGGGGGGGGAATTTATAAATATTTTGTTTTTTTGGCCTTTTTATTATTAGGTTAAGGGAGTAAAGAGTTTTTAAATTTTGGTTTTTCTTTTTTCTTTTTCTTTTTTCTTTTTCTTTACTATTTTCTTCTAAAGGAAGGGGAGAGAAAGTTTGAGGGAGGAGTTTGTGGTTTTTTAAAGTTTTGGATTTAGGGGAGAGGGGGAATTTCTTTCTTTTTAGATGAAATTTTTCTTGGATTCTGGGATGGATTTTCTTTTTTTGGGTTTTGTTTTGAATTAAAATGGGGATTTTTTTTCTGTATTCTCTATTTTTTTTTTTTTTTCTGACTTTTGGATTGGAGACTTTGAAGGAGAGATGGAAGGGGTAGGGGTTTTTCGAGAAAAAGTTTTTAAGAGAAAAAAATTTACTTAGAAAGAAAAATTTTGATTTTTTGTGGATTTTTAGGAAGGAAAAGGGAGTGTTTTGATTTTCTCCCTGGAGGTTTTAGGGAGTAATTTTGTCCTTTTCTAATTATTGGAGTTGTTAGAAGGGGGTGGAAAGGGAATTTGGAATTGGGGTTTTGGATGGTGGAATAAATTAATTGAAAGAAAAGTTTTTGTTTTTAGGTTGAGAAGAGTAGGGGTGAGAGGGGAAGGAAAAGTGAGAAGGGGATTAGTAGGTTTGTTTGGAATGGTTAGGGAAAAAGTTTGATTTTGATGGTTTTTAAAGTTTAAGGTTTTGTTAATTACTTTTGCCTTTTAGTTTTAAATTTTTGAATAGAAGATGGGTAGGTGATTAGTTTTTTTAGTTTAAGGTATGTTTTTATTCTTTAAGGTTTTCTGTTTTAGCCTTTATTTTCGGAAGGTGTTTTGGAGGGGATTGAGAAACCGATAAAAGAGATGGAGAGGATGGAGGTTTTTGGGGACAGGGATTTAAGAGAGGATTGCAGGGAGGTAGGGGAGGGAGAGGGGTGGAGTTGTTTTGTATACCTTTCCCTTTTACCCCTCTGTAACGACTGGAGCCCTGGCTTTCCAGGTTTTGCTCCTCCCCAGCTATCCCATCCTTTTTAGGCTCAGTCCAGGTGGAGGTCTTCTTGGGGGCGTTCAAGAAAGAACTGAATCATCCTATCATAAATAGAGCCATCAGCAGGCCTGATGGGTAGACAGAGGAAAGGTTGGGGTATGGAAAAAAAGAAGGCTGGCTGGTCTGGGTGAGGCCAGGAGGGCGGGGGACGAAGACCACAAGGATGGAGCCCCAGGTGTCCTTTCCCTGTCTGCAATTATTGAGCACCTCCTGTGTACAATGGCTAGTAGCCATAGCTATCTCTCCCCCAGGCGTTCCCTGGCTTTGTCTCCAAACCCTCTGTCGGTCAGGATCCCTCCCAGGTTCAGCTCCAGGACTCCCTGGCTCTTCCTGGGGCCTTCTCCTTCCATCTCTCTCACAATCTCTTCCCCCTCTTCCCGTTCCACCGGGACCCTCCTCCTCCTGCAGCATAATCTCGCCCCCACGTGTGTCCATCTGGTCTCCTTAGGCAAGGGACCCAGGTATCCTGACATCCGAGGGTCCCAGACCTGGCCCGGCCCCTCCCTCTGTGGAGAGAAGAGGGGGCCGAAGCCCGACCGCCATGGTTGGGGGCGCTGCGTCTAGGCTGGGGGCCTGGGTGGGGAGGGGTCCGCCGTGCTCCGGCTCCCGGGGCCGGGAGCAGGGGAGGGACCCAGGCGCGCCCGCCTCCCCGCCCCCTCGCCCCTCCCTTCCGCTCCCCTCCCCCCCCCTTTGCAGATCGGGCGCCCGCGCCCCGCGCTGTGCGGAGGGAGGAGCCGCGCGCCGAGCTCCGGCTGTACCGCGCCCCCCCCCGCCCCCTCCCCCCAGCCCTCCCGGCCCCGACCCCCCTCCCTCCTTCCCTCCCTCCCTCCCTCCTCCGTCCCCATCCCCCTTCCCTCTCCGTCCCCTCCCCTCCCCTCCCCCCGCCATGGCGCGGACCGAGGCGGCGGCGGCCGGAGCCAGAGCCAGAGCCCGGGGCCGGGCCGGGGCCGGGGCCGGGCCCCCCCGGAGGTGAGCTCGGGGCCCGGGGTGGGGAAAGCGGGGGACGGGAGCGTGTGTGCCGGGCGCCGGGGCGGTGGGACGTGTGCGCTGTGGGATGTGTGTGCGCGCGTGTCCGCGCCGCTGCGGCGCCCCGGTCTGGGTGTCCGGGTGTGTCTGGGCGCGCGTGGGGGCCGGGGCGGGGGGCGGGGGGGCGCGGGGGTCCGCGGCTGCTCGCGTGCCTCGGCGTGCCCGGCGCGGCGTGCTTGTGGGAGCGCGGGGGCTCCGGCGTGGCCGCGGATGTGTTTGCCCGCTGGTGTGTCCGTGTGTCTGTCTGCATTCGTGTGCCGCCGTGTGTCTGCGTGTGAGTGTCCGTGTGTGTCCGCCCGTGGGCCCCGAGGTCTCCCCGGCCGCCCCGACTCCGTCCATGTGTCTCCGTGGGGGTCCAGGTGTCTCGGGGACAGCTCCTACCTTGAGCCCTTGGGAGGGGAGGGGGGGGCACCGTGGGCCCGGGTCCCTGGGGCTTTTCCCTCCCCTGTCATTTCCTCCCCGGGCCGCGAGCAGTCCCGGGGCTGAGCCGGGGCCGGGAGCTGGACACATGGACCGGGACTCCGGGGGAGAAAGGTGGAATCGCGGGGAGACCACCCCCTCCCTTGCGAAGAGGGAGGCCTGCCCAGCCCTGCCCCTCCTAGCTGGATCTCCCAGGATCCTTCAGAATCTGCCCGGATCCACTGGGATCCTCTAGGCCTCCAGAGGGAGGGGGGGCCTGAGGGACCCTGCCACAGGCCCAGGTCTGATTTTCTTTGCAGGATTCCCTCCCTCCCCCACCCCCCTCCCCAGCACATTTCAGTGTTTGGGGATTGGGGCCTGGAGAGAAGCCATAAGAGAGCCCTGGAGCCCATCCGCTCCGAACCCGGACATCCACCCCCCCTCTCCCTCCCCCCTCCATCCCAGCCCCAGCCCTACCTGCCCCACTTCCATCTCAGGAGCCTTGACCTTCTGACCCTCATCTCTGCTCCTTAAATCTCGATTCCCAGAGCCCCAGACTCCCGGGTCCTCTGCCCCGGCTAGGGTCAGGCTCGGGCCCCAGGCTGTCCCCTGGGGGTGGTGAGTACTGGACCAAGGTGAGGTGGCAGCTGGAGTGAGATCCTGGGACGCCGTGTGCTGGAGGTGCTGGCTACTGGCTGGCGTGGGTCTGTGTCTCCGGGACGGGGCGTGTGTGTGTGTGTGTGTGTGTGTGTGTGTGTGTGTGTGAGAGGAACCATGTGCTGGCAGCCAGTCTCCTCCTCTCCCACAGCTTTTTGTGTCTCTCTCTGTGTGTCAAGGTCCCAGCACACATTTTCAGTGGCTGGGCTTCTTGTCACCTGCCCGTGTACGTGGGGACGGATGTTGAGTGTGTGTGTATCAGAGTATGAACAAATACAGGTGTGTCCCCGGGGCAGGCCTTGCATGCCTTCCCATGGGGACCTGGAGATGTGGCTGGGGCGGGGGGGGCTACGTGAGCCAGAGCCAAGCATGTCTAAGCATGTGCCGGGGGGTTGCATGTCCAGTCCCCGGGCCCTCCCTCCTCCTTCCTCAGTGGGCGCGGAAGTCCTGGGGGGGGGCACTGAGCTTAGGGTACTCCCGCTCCCATCTGAGGGGCAGCTCGAGGTGGGGGGGAGGGAGTGCTGAGCCGGGGTTCCCAGAGACCTGTGTGCAAATCCTGCCTCTGACCCTTCCTAGCTTTGAAAGCACTGGCCAGCCATTCAACCCGATTCCCAGTTTCTGCAAAATTGGGGTGGGGGGGAGATGACGGGCAGTGTCTCCCCAAAGGACTGTCGGGAGACTCAGATGATGACTTGTCTGAGAGAACATCAAAGGCAGTAGTTGTTCTGGAGGGCCTAGAATCCAAAGCCCGGGCCAAGGTTCCCCTGGGCTGGGGAAGCTGAAGCATGAGGGATGAGAGACAGACCCCAGGAGGGACTTTCCCTGTCCCCAGGTGGGGCTGATGGGGCAATGTTGCTGTCTTTCCAGGTGGTGCCGGCCATGATTTCGTGAGGAGAGGTGAGCTGAGGAGTCAGGTGCCGGGGAGGGGGCAGCTTGGAGTGGTTTTTAAACCTCAGGACCCCTGGGTCGATGCTCTGCTGTGGTGGGGGGCAGGAAGGAGCATGTCTGGGGGGAAGGGTGGGGCTTAGGCTGGGATGTGAAGGGGGAAGGTTGGAGAAATAGGAGGGGGGCAGGTGTCATCTTTCACACATGGATGGCCACTTATGGCACTGGGAAGGATACATGCTAGGAACTTCGTGATGAAGTGGAAGGGGGGAAGGAAAGACAGGTGGGCCGACTGTCCCTACAGGCTCGGGGGAGGCTTTGGGTAGAGGGAGTGGGATCGGGTTCCAAGCTGTGTGATATATGGCCAGTTCCAGGGAGAGATGGGATTGGGGGTCACCACACTGTGGAGGCGGGAGCTCGCCGCTCCCTCCATCTTCCTAGGCAACGGGCACGAATGAGGCCCACTTTCACCCCTGCTGGGCCAAACTCAGAGAGAGAAACCCAGCAAAAGGGGCTGAGAAGTTCAGGAGACAACCAGAGAGAAATCAGACAGAGATGGAGAAGCAGGCACGAAGACACAGAGACCAAAACAGAGAGAGAAGAACCGGGGGGCTCCGAGAGAGAGAGGAACTTCCAAGACAGTGCACCAGAAACAGAGATGGGGAAGGGGGCAGAGGAGGACCTCGGGAGACAAAGACACAGGAACTGAAAGGGAGACAGAGATACAGAGAGAGACACTGAAGAACTGAGAGGGAGACAGAGAGAGACAGACAGGGAGACACAGACAGACACACACACAGACATACAGACAAATGAACTGAGGGAGATAGAGAGAGACACAGGGAGCGACAGAGGCAGACGTATAGGGAGACACACACAGATATAGGCACTGAGAGGGACTCACAGACACAAAGAGAGACAGAGACAGGAACTGAGAAAAAGAGTGAGAGGGAGAGAGAGAGAGAGAGACAGAGAGAGAAGAAAGAGAGAGATAAAGACATGGAGGACTCCAAGGGGGCTAGAAAGGATCCAGAGACTTTGCCCTGCTGGCCTCGTGGGTACTTGTTTCCTGGGAAAGCCCTGGCTCATGGGATGGGGAACATAAGGTAAAGTGGAATATGGAGGCCCCCCCTTTGCATCTCTCCCCATTCCCTCCACACTCCTCCTCGGGCCCTGTTGTGATGGGAGCTGACACACCGTGGGCTGGAGCTGCCGCAGGGGGATTCCCAGACGAAAAGTTTGCCGGGAGCAAGTGGGGGGCTCTGTGTGTGTGTGTGTGTGTGTGTGTGTGTGTCTGTGACGGAGCAGGCATTCCCACAATTAGAGCTGTAGGCTGACACTGCAGTGGGAGGGTTGGAGGTTAGACACCAACAAAGACTACCCACAATCCACAAGCGCCAGGGCCCAGCCTCTGAGTTCCTGGTGTGCTGTGGCACGTGCTCCAAGCCTGCTCCCTCTACTCCTGAGGAGGAGGGTCTGGGTCCCTGGAAGAGGGAGCGAGGTGAGTCCACAGGAAGCACATCACTCCTGGGAAGGGCAGCCGCATCAGAGTGGAGGACAGAGAGACCCTCTCTCCTCCCCACATCTCAAATGCTTTCTCTCCTCCTCCTCTAGGACCAGTTGCTGAGGTCTCCACCATGGCCCCAGGATCTTCTTCATCATCATCTCCTCCATCTCCAGCCCTGCCCCTCCTTCTCCTCCTGTGGGCTGGGGCCCCCTCCTCCACTGGGCAGCCCTGCCCAGGCCGCTGCATCTGCCAAAATGTATCCCCAACTCTGACCATGCTGTGTGCCAAGACTGGTCTGCTTTTCGTCCCGCCGGCCATCGACCGCCGGGTAGTGGAGTTACGCCTGACTGACAACTTCATCGCCGCCGTGCGCCGCAGGGACTTCGCCAACATGACCAGCCTGGTCCACCTCACCCTGTCCCGCAACACCATCGGCCAAGTGGCCCCTGGTGCCTTTGCCGACCTGCGGACCCTACGCGCCCTCCACTTGGACAGCAATCGCCTCGGGGAGGTGCGGGGCGACCACCTGCGCGGCTTGGTGAATCTGAGACATCTCATCCTGGGCAACAACCAGATCCGTTGGGTGGAGCCGGCCGCCTTCGATGCCTTTCTGGGAACCGTGGAAGACCTGGACCTGTCTTACAACAACTTGGAGTCGCTGCCCTGGGAGGCCGTGGGCCAGATGGTCAACCTCAACACCCTCACCCTGGACCACAACCTCATTGACCACATCGCCGAGGGCACCTTTGTGCAGCTGCACAAACTGGTCCGGCTGGACATGACCTCCAACCGGCTGCATAAGCTGCCCCCCGACGGGCTCTTCCTGCGCGCCCAGGCCTCAGGGCCCAAGCCACCGTCCACGCTGACCGTCAGCTTTGGGGGGAATCCTCTGCACTGCAACTGTGAGCTCCTCTGGCTGAGGAGGCTGACCCGGGAGGATGACCTGGAGACGTGTGCCACACCCGAGCACCTGACGGACCGCTACTTCTGGTCCATCCCGGAGGAGGAGTTTCTGTGTGAGCCGCCCCTCATCACGCGCCAGGCGGCTGGCCGCGCCCTCGTGGTGGAAGGCCAGGCTGTGAGCCTGCGCTGCAAAGCGGTGGGCGACCCCGAGCCTGTGGTGCACTGGGTGGCCCCCGACGGGCGGCTGCTGGGCAACTCTAGCCGCACTCGAGTTCGGGGGGATGGGACCCTCGAAGTGACCATCACCACCCTCCGAGATAGTGGCATCTTCACTTGCATAGCCTCCAATGCAGCCGGGGAGGCCACGGCCCCCGTGGAGGTGTGCGTGGTGCCTCTGCCGCTCATGGCGCCGCCCCCTGCTGCGCCACCCCCCCTCAGCGAGCCGGGGTCCTCGGACATTGCCACGCCGGGGCGGCCGGGGGCCAATGAGACTGGCAATGCGGGGGCCGAGCGGAGACTGGTGGCCGCGGAGCTGACCTCCAGCTCAGTGGTCATTCGCTGGCCCGCCCAGAGGCCTGTCCCCGGCATCCGCATGTATCAGGTGCAGTACAACAGCTCGGCCGATGACTCGCTGGTCTACAGGTGAGTTTGTGGTGAGCTCGCCTCCTTCCCGGGCACCTGGACCCCTTCCTCCAACCAGGACGCCAAGTCTCTTTTTCTGTCTCATCAGGTTTCTCTTCCACTCTCTGTGGCTCTGTCTCTCCATCTCCATCTCTTCATTTCTTCTTCTTCCACCTGCTTTTTCTTTTTTCTTTTTCTTTTTTTTAATTTTTTAAATTTTTTTTTTTTTTTTTTTGCTGAGGCAATTGGAGTCACACAGCTAGGAAGTATTAAGTGTCTGAGGGCAGATTTGAACTCAGGTCCCCCTGACTTCAGGACTGATGCTCTACCCACTGCACCACCTAGCTGCCCCCTCCACCTCTGATTTTGTTCCCTTTTTCTTTCTTTTGCCTTTCTGTCTCTGCACGGCCCTTTGACCCAAACCCTCTTGACTTTCGCCCCTCCCTAGGACTGTCTCCATGTAGTCTCCTGAAGTCTCAGAACAGAAAAGGGACCCGAGTCCCTTCAGTTTACGGATACCAAGGGAGGGGAAGGGGCTCTGTCGGTTATACCAGGCAGACTCCCCAAATGTCTGCAAAGTCCAGCTCTTCTGCCTCTGTCTCTTCCCTGTCATGGGTGGGGTGCAACAATAAGCCGCCCCCACATCTTCCTCCAGTCCCCGTGGGTCCCGAGAAGGGGAGGATGGTCCAGTTCCTCAAAGGAATGATAAGAGTAGGGAACCAACCGAAACACTACCTTCCCTCCCACTTATTCCCCCAACACCCCCCCCCTCCCAGTGCGGCGAGGGTTAATTTGTAAGCCTGCCTAGATGGGCTGAGGTCTCACCCAACCAGAAGCCATCTTTTACTCCGGGCTGTAAGCTCCTGACCAATGAGAGCCTCTTGGGCCTGGAGGGTCTTTAAAGAGCCCGGAGGCCCAATAGGACCGATTAATCCCGAAAGGGCCCCTGAAGTTCGGGGGAGGGAGTTCGGTGGCGATCTGGGGGCTGAAGAAGACTTTCCTTTTAGAGCCTGGACCTAGACGTGGGGGTTAGAGGAGGTCGGGGCTTTTAGGAAAGGTGGGGCGGAGAGAGGGCTGGGGCCAGGAAAGGGGCGGGGCTTAGCAAGAGCAGTGGGCGGGGTCTCTTGCATTTGACATTTCTTGGAGAGAGGGGGAGGGCCTCGTTTTGTGAGAAGGGCGAAGGCTTCTGGGGCGTGGCGTATGCGGAGAGTGGCTGTTGGTCTAGGGTAGGGTCGGCCTTGCTGCCTGGGGGCACGCTGCGGGAAGCCCCTCCGGCTAGAATAAAGGAAAGCGAGCTCCTTAATGATAATAACCGCCATAATAATAGTAATGGCCTTTTAATTGCACTTTCAAGTTTGCCAAGTGCTTCTCTTCCTTAACTCAGTGGAACGTTTTCTTTGGCCTGGACTCTGGGGACCACTACCCGATGCGCCCCCACCTGGTTTAGAATCTCAGATAAGATGAACAAGGATGCCCATAATTACCACTTCCATTCACCCTCGTGCTAGACATGTTGGCTTTAGCAGTAAGAAAAGCAAAAGGAAGTAGAAAGGGAATCTCATAAACCGGGCGCCAGGTTTTCTGAGTGAGGGCCCCCTCCCGGTGGTTTAGGGGTTAACGCAGTGAAGGGAGGTTCCAGGCTGAGGATATTTCTGGCCCACAGCAGCGGGAAAAGGTCAGGGCTTGAGGGGAGGCTGCCAGCGATGGCCGCGGTTTCGGGTAGCCGGCTGGAGGAGCTGCGGGGTGTTGGGGAAAGAATGCTGCCGGGAGGCAGGAAGCCTCGGGTTCAAATCGCTGCCTCGGGCACTTATTACCCTTGTCACGAAATCTCCCTCCCGCTTTTACGCCGATATATCCTGGGCATGAGCACACCTGTCCCCACAGGGTGATTGTGGAGGCCTAATGAGATGCTGCGCGCAAAGCACTTTGGAAAGGAGCCAAAAAGCGCTATATCCTCGAGCTAGGGCCTGAGGGAGGCCCGGCTTAATCCGGCCGCCAGAAGGCTCATTAAGTCCCGCGATTCAGAGCCTGAAGGGTTTAGCCATTTTCTCTAGTTGAGACGAGGGCTCGAAGGGACCTTAGAGGTCCGGGCCCCATTTTTACAGAAGAAGACACTGAGGCACTGGTGGCTGATGTGACCAGTCCCTGAGCTAAGCTCCGGGGGTGCAGAGACACGAGACTGTCTCAGCTGGGGTTCAGAGGCGTTGGGAAAGCCTTGGAGAAGGGGGGACTTGAGCGGAGACTTGAGGAATCGGGATTTGAAACGAGGTCCGCTGCTCGAAATCCGGAGAAGGGGGGATCGGGCCCGGGGCTTCCCAGACCGCCTGGCCCGGGGCTTCCCAGACCGCCTGGCCCGGGGCCAGTTGCGAAAACTACCCGGACTAGGGCTTCTGAAGCTAGGGGGCGGGGCTGGTGGGAGGAATCTGGGGGCAGCTCCAGGGGAGGGGGCGGGGTCTGGGGAAGGAGGCCTGGTTGGCGGGTGGGTGGGGTTTAGTCAAGGGGCGGGGCCTGCCCGATGACAGCCAGTGCAGTCTAGACTGGAGGGAAGAGCAGCCGGGGATTGCTTGAAGGGGGTGGGGCTTCCTGGACGGGAGGGGCGGGTGCTCACTGCCGTTCCCCCGCCCCTCTCTCCCTCTCTCCCGGGCCCCCAGGATGATCCCGTCGAGCAGCAAGACGTTCCTGGTGAACGACCTGGCGGCGGGGCGGGCGTACGACCTGTGCGTGCTGGCCGTGTACGACGACGGCGTGACCGCGCTGACCGCCACGCGCGTCGTGGGCTGCGTGCAGTTCACCACGGCCGGGGAGGTCACTCCGTGCCGTCCGCTGCACGCTCACTTCCTGGGGGGCACCATGATCATCGTCATCGGCGGCGTCATCGTGGCCTCGGTGCTCGTCTTCATCGTCATCCTCATGATCCGCTACAAGGTCTATGCGGGCGGCGACGCCGGCTCTGGCCACAAGGGGGCGCCGCCGCGCGTCAGCCACGTGTGCTCGCAGACCAATGGTGGCGCCGCGGGCTCCGGCTCGGCCCCGCCCCCGCCCACCGCTCTGGACCAATACGAGGCTCTGCACGAGCTGGCGCCCGCGCCGTCGGGGCCAGACAAGGAGAAAGTCAAGGTCGAGGCGGAGGGGGCGGCGGCGGCGCCGCCCCCGGCGGTGGAGGCGGAGCGGCTCCTGGCCCGGTCGCTGGGCGGCGGCGGCTCCTCTGCGTCGCTCTGCCTGCTGCCCTCGGGGCCCGAGGCGGGGGCGGCCGGGCCGGAGGAGGACGGGCGGCCGCTGCTGGGACCCGCGGGCCCGCGGCGGAGCCGCTCGGGGGCTCCCCTGGGCACCTCGGCGCCGGCCTCAGCCCCCGCGCTTCCCCCGGGCCGGACCCCCCGGCAGCGCTACTCTTTCGACGGGGACTATGGCGCACTCTTCCAGAGCCACAGCTACCCGCGCCGGGCCAAGCGGACAAAGCGCCACCGCTCCACGCCCCACCTGCTGGACGAGGACGGGGCCTTGGGTGGCCTGAGCCCCGCGCGGGCCCGCCTCGCCTTCACCAGCACCGAGTGGATGCTGGAGAGCACCGTGTGAGCGGCAGCCCCGGGACCCGGGCCCGGCCTGGGGCGCCTCCCACTCCCCAGCCGCGGGGGTGCGTGCCCTGCTCTCCACCCGAGGCGCGACGCCCGGGGCTTCCGGGGGGCACTTCCGTCATCTGGACGCCTGGGACTGAGGGGAGAAGGGGGGCAGGCTGGGGGGAGGGGGGGGCCAAAGGGAAGCCCCGTTCCTTCCCGGCCCCGCCCACGCGCGGGGGAGGGGCTGGGCTGGAGGGGGAGGGGAGTAGCATGGACGCGTCGGGTCTCCTCTCTTCCCCTTTCTACCCCACCCCGGGTTCTTCACGCGCGCTCCGGGACCTCGCGGGAGCCGGTGCCTTACACAGCGGAGCGCGGGGCGGACACTTAGCAGCACTGAGACACGACACTCCCCACCGGGGACTGGTGGATGCAGCCCCGGGAGGCCCTCCGGGGAGGAGGCGCCCACCGGGGCAGGGGAAGGGGGGGTTGTTGGGAGGGGGAGGGGGGCCTATTTATTGTATCTGGCTGGACTAGATCTTGTTCTGTCGCGTGTTTCCCCGAATCATGACCCCCGTAATCATCCCCCCTCCTCCCACTGCCACTTTCTCGCTCTGCCCCCACGGACCCTCCCTCAGCCCCTCCCTGACTCCAAGGATCACAGTGTTAGAGCTGGAAGGGGCTTAGACACCCTAGTCTGCTCCCTGCTCCATTGTACATGCGGGGAAACTCGCCCAGAGGGGAATGGGGTTTGCCGAGGACACACAGCCAGTTAGTGGCACAGCCGGGCTAGAATCGGGGTCTCCCGATGGCCAGTCTGTGGCCCTGATCGATGCACCACACTGCCTCCTCTTCCCCCCCCCCCATCTTTCCCTATCACTTCCATCACCTTCATCTCTTTGCCCCCTGCCCCCAATCATACCCATCTCTCTGACCTCCCCAACCTGGCTCTCCCTCCTCATCTTCATTCTGGGCTGGTCCTGGCCTTGGACTCAGGGTTTCCCTTTGTAGGCCTGGAACTAGGACCTACCCCAAACCAAACCAAATCCTCTTCCATCCACACCCCTCCCCCCAGCCGGGGGCTTCCAGTCGCAGCAGAATTAAACTTTTCTGTGTCTGAGCCCCCGAGTGATGTGTGTGTGGAGTGGGCGGGGAAGGGGTTTAGGTTAGAGTTCAGGAAAGGGCAAGAGATGGTACCCAGAAAGGCAGCAAATCCATGGCTGGAGGAGGATGGGAAAGCCATCCTATTTGGGAGGGGAAGA
The DNA here is from genome assembly GCF_902635505.1 of Sarcophilus harrisii. Taxonomy (NCBI): domain Eukaryota; kingdom Metazoa; phylum Chordata; class Mammalia; order Dasyuromorphia; family Dasyuridae; genus Sarcophilus; species Sarcophilus harrisii. The sequence goes on from NC_045428.1 coordinate 589,368,783, forward strand.
GTGATGGGGCTGGGGAGGGGGGAGATGGGAAGAGGAGGTGAGTGGCAGACGGAGTAGAGGGGCCAGCAGTAAGGGAGTACAGAGCTCCTGGTGGCAGTGGCAAGCAAGTGGGGTAGGGTTTGGAGAGCTGGAAGGATCAGCAAAAAGGCAGAAGACAGAAATGGTGAGGGGAGGGGGGAGAGGTGTCCTTGGGGACTCAAAACTCCTCCCTACCTGGTCTGGGGATGCATATGTGAGGGCCCAGTTTCCTGGGTTTGCCGGGGGCAGAGCCAGCCCTATGTCCCCTTGGGGCCAAGCAGGCGGGGGATGGAGAGAGACGGAAATAGAAGCAGAGATGTCTTTGAGAGAAGGGGGGGGATGGAAAAGACTGCAGACTGCAGAGGGGGGATGGGAGGCAGGCAGGGAGGTTGAAAACTAAGCAGGGACAGAGACAGTAGAGTGGGGGGGGGGGGGAGAGAGGTAGAGGCGGACCCTGCAGGGGCAGTAGCTTCTCAATAAATGTTCTAGTAATCGATGGGGAGAGAGACAGGCTAAGAATGGAGGCAGAAAGAAAAAAGGAAGGAAATAGATGCAAAAAAAAAAAAAAAAAAAAAAAAGGAGGAAGACGGCTCAAAGAAAAAGGGAAGCCGGCAGAAACAAAGGTTATTTTGGCCAAGATGAATTCAAAGCAGGCTTTCACTTGACATAGTAGCTCCTGATGGGCTCTCCCCAGAGCACCCTTAATCATACTTTGGGACGCCCCAAGGTCTCTGCCAACCGGCTTCAGATCTCTGGAGGCCTCTACTACAAAGAGGAGGTACTCCATCCCCAAGAGAAGCCCACAGTGGCAGAAAGGGAGGGGGGTTAGAACCCATCACCTCGAGCTTGGAACAGTCTTGTAAACTGGGCTCTCTTCCATAAGAGGCAGACGACTTGACTTTAAAATCAGAGCATCTTGGCAGGGCTACCAGTTGGGACTTGGATCAGAAGGGCTCCCCCTTCTGATAGAGGACAACACTAGCCAAGAGGGGAATGCTGGGAAAAGTGGATTTCCAGGAGGCCGGAGGTCAAGGGCCAGCTCTGCCATCAACATTGGCTAATTTCCTTCCCATTAGCTTCATCTACCTGGGGAGCTTTTCTCTGGCTCCACAAGGTGACTGGGAGACAGGAGCAAACCTGGAGGATCCAGAGAATACTTGACTCCAATGGCATAAATTTGGGGGTGGGGTGGATTTTTGCAAAACAGAGGGTTTTGAATGTGTACCGTGTGGATTAACTCTTCATACTTTCCCTACAGAAAGTTGGAATTAAAGTGAATTTTTGTGTTAACAGCTCACCCTCTCCCCCAATGACTCTGAAACCATTAAACCATCCCCAGATTCTGGTTCACTTAGGCATTATGGACATTATGTGCCCAAACCCAAGCAGTCTGAGGATTCTGAAGTATCGCCAAAAGTGATGCTACCATATGGAGAAGATGTGAGGTTCAGAGGTAAGCACACTACATTTGAAGTCGGAGGACGTGGGTTCAAATTCTGTCTTTCATCTCATACCAGCTGTGTGACCTTAGGCAAGCCATTAAATGAAGAAATTGGACTAGGTAACACTTCCAGATTGAAATCTAGAATCCTATTGTGGAATTGGACTAGCTGGTCCTTCCACATTGAAATCTAGAGTCCTGTTATGGAATTGGACTAGGTGGCCCTTCCAGATTGAAATCTAGAATCCTGTTGTGGAATTGGACTAGATGGCTCTTCTAGATTGAAATCTAGAATCCTATTGTGATAGAGCCCTTGATTTGGAGTCAGGGAATCCAAACTGCAACCCCAGCACTATTTATGCTTTTGTGTCTGTCTCTGCACCTGTGGGAGCCCATCCGAAAATTAAACCAGTAACAGGACAAGAAGCTTTAGGGGCAGCGTCGGGGAGAGCCGCTTGCAGCCCTTTAAAGACTCCCCTCTCAAATTGGATGAACTTCCCTTTTCGTCCGCCTAGGGAATTGTGACAGTTGTAGGCCTGCGAGGCCTGCCAACCTCCTCCCAGCCCCGCCCCCATCTTCCCTCCCTCCCCGCTCTCCACCCGCGTTGTCATCTGAGTGGCTGTCCCGTAGCCCAGAAGAAAGGCCCCGCCCCTTTGTTTAGTCCCGGGTTGGAGAATCCCCTTATCGATAAAACGCAAATGGGCAAAAAGAAAATGACTCACGGGCTGTTGTCACCTGTTAGGTCATCGGAAAACCCTTGGGAGGGACTTCCCCGTCGCTAGCCCTTCAAGCTTCTTGCCCCCTTCTCTGAAAAGACCCCCGAAATTCAACATCGCTCCTCCCTCCCTCCCTCAGTAACGCTGTCACCCCCACCTTGAGACCCTGGGAATCCTCTCTGGAAAATGAGCACAGCGATGTGGGGTTGGTGTCTGTGCTGGCAGGTGGCAGGCAAGGCCCTCAGAGAGGTCCGGCTGTAAGGTGGGGTAGGCATGGGGGGAAGAAGAAGCAATAAAGTGCCTACTATGTGCCGGGCACTTTACTAAGTATTTCACAAATAGCTCATTTGAATCTCACAAAACTCTGCATGATGGATGTTATCACCCCAAGTTACAATCAAGGAAACGGAGGTATGCTTTTGGGGGGAGGCAATCAGGGTTAAGTGACTTGCCCAGGGTCACACAGCTAATAATTATCAGAGACAGGATTTGAAGTAAGATCTTCCTGATTCTAGGTCCAAGGCTCTATCCACTGGGCAACAGGGTTACTTATGTCATTGAAAATGACAGGAAGTCATTGAAGATGAGAGGAAAGAGAAACACAGGGGTAGAGAGCCAAATACAAAGTGGATTGTTGGACTCGGGAGTTCAAGAGACTCCCTTTAAGTCTTCTGGAAGAAAGTATGATCCTTGGCTTAAAAAGAAAGTCGGAGAGAAGGGGCCAGTGGGAAATGTGATTTCCGGGCAGGAGGACCCGATTAAATTGGTTGGGGATTTCGGACCCTGGGCAAGTTTTTTCCCATTGTTTTTTTCAAAACCACCCGGTGCCTCGTTTTTAAAAAAAATGAAAAAGTGGATTTTTCCAATTTATAATTCTTTAATTAGAAAACGCAAAACAGGACAGAAGGGGAAAATGGTGGGGAAAAAGGGGGAAAGGAAAACCCGGGGGAAGAAAAAAGGACCAAAAAAGAAAAAGGGAGAAAAAGAGGGGAATGGAAAGGGGGGGGGAGGGGATGGACTGGCTTTGGGTGAGGAAAAGGCAAAAGAGGGAAATTTGGGGTTTGGTTTCGTTGAGGGGTTTTAAGTTTGTTTGATTTTCTTTTTCCCTTTTTCCCTTTTTCCCGCAAAGATAAAATAGACTGGGAGGGGGGAAACAGTCCTGGGTAAGATGACCGAGGAAGGGAGGGGGAGGGGCCCGGGGGTTTGGGGGGGAACAAAAAAGCTGGGGGGGGGGTTTTAAATGGTCCCTCCCAAACTCTAACCCCTTTCGGGGAATTTTTTTGGGATGGGGGACTGTTTTCCCCTTTTTGTTTTTTTTTCCCAATTTTTTTGGTGGGGTAAGCTTAAGGAGCTCAGGGGAAGGGGAACCTTTCCCTTTGGGGGTTTTTTTTTTTTATTACCGGGTTTTGAAAAGAAATTTTGACCCCGGAGTTTGGGGCCGTTTGGGTTTAGGGTTTCGGGAGGGATTGCAGACTTAGTTTTTGTTTTAAAGGGAGGGGGGATTTTTGAGTTCAGAAAATTTTGGAAAAGTGTTTTTAAAGACAGTTTTGAGCAATTTGGGATTTAGGGTTGTTTTTTCCCGGATTCCCTGGGTTTTTTTAGATAGATTTTTTTGGGGGTTTTTTTTCCCTTTTTTTTTTTTCCTTTCCCCCTTCCTTCCCTTCCTTCCTTTCTCCTTCTTCCCCCCCTCTCTTCCCCTATTTTTGTTTTCTCTTTCCCCTTCCCCCCCCCTCCACCGCCCCCTTCCTTTCCTTCCTCCACCTTTCGCTTTTTTTTTCCCTCCTCCTTTTCCCGGAGCAAGAGATGCTGAGTTGGGGAAAGAGGAATTGCTCGTTTTTTAGGAGAAAGGAAACCCGGAAAGTCTCGGTGAGACCCTGGGACACGGGGAAGGGGAGGGAACCGTGGGAGGCCGCTCCCAGGACCATCCCTCCAAGCGGCGTGTCTCCCCCAGCCCTGCACCCGGCTGCATCAGGTGGCCCTCGCTCTGGCCGCCACCGAGTCCGTTCTGCGGAACCTGAGTCTCCCCGCTCTGGCTGCCAGCGCCGTCCCGGTCCTGGAGCTGCTCTCGGCCGTGAGGAGCGACGTGGTCGCCTGCATGCCCCGGCCCAGCCTCGGCTCCCTCTCTCAATCTTCCGCTAGCCCTGGAGCCCCAGACTCTGCTCACGGGGGAGCCTGGGCGGGCAGATCCAGGGACGCGGCCCGCTTAGCTGAACGCCGGCTTGCGGAAAATCAGCCCTGGGCGCGGGCCCCAGAGAGAGCGCGGCCCGGCCAGGGGGGATGGGCTCAGCCCCTAGATTTCCACACTCAAGCGCCCCCCATCCGCGGCCAGCCGGACGGAGTGGATCCGAGCTCCGAGAAAAAGAAGAGAATGCACAAAGCGAGGAGACCGGTGAGAGTGCAATGAGGCGGGAGGAAGGAGAGCTAGAAGATTGGGGGGCGGGGAAGTGGGGGAGGGGGAGGGGAGGAGAGGGGAGCGATCCCGAAGGGAAAAATGAAGATGCGTCTGTTCTCCGCTAGGAAAGTCCCCGATGTCGCGAAGCCGAGGCGGTTCTCAGCCTCCTGAGGCTGCTCACCTTTGACCTGAAGCTGGCGGTTCTCGCAGGGCCCTGTGCCTCAGCTAAGTAGTCCCGGATCCAAAGCGGTTTGCTCTACGGGCGCTTTCCACCGGCGGTGCTGTGTCCCTGCGCCAACTGGCCAGCGAGGGGGTCAGGCTCCGCGCTGCGCCTTCGCCAGCGCTCATTTCCCGAGAACAGCATCAGACGGCAGGAGACCGGGGATTTGTGCAGTGCCTCAGGTTCAAAACCCAGGCCCGGGGCCCGGGTAGGGGGCACAGGAATGGGGGACGTTATGATCACTGAGGGAGGGGCGGCTAGGTGGCTCAGTGGGTAGAATCCCGGCCCTGGATTTAAGAGGACCTGATTTCACTCAGAACTAGCTGTGTTACCCCCGGCAAAGTCACTTAACCCCATTGCCTCAAAAGAAAAATCCGGGTGGTCCAGTTGGGCAATTCGCCGCAGGTCCTTGAACCTCAGTATCTCCACAGCTGTAAAATGGGACTAAAAACAGGGTAGTGTGATAGAAATTTGAGAGGCACCTGCAATCGGGAAATCTTGGTTCAAATCCTGCCTTTGTCGTTGTCTACCAAAATCACTTTGGAGAAATTATCCAATCTGGGAAATGGGGATAATACACCAAATCGTTGGCGTGTGATGCAAAGGAAAATGGACCTGGAGTCTGCAGCCTTCGTGATGACTGTGGAACACTGCACAAGTCACTTACCCAACCGGATCACAATTTCCTCCTGTAAAATGGAGCTCATACTTGAAGTATTTAGCTCGCAAGATTGTTGTGAGCAACGTGTTCTGTCCATGAAATGGTTTTGCAAATGTGAATGTCATTATCCTGCCCACCTCCTAAGGTTGCACATGGCGAAAGGGCCTTGACTTTTGCAGAATGCTTCCTAAATATGATACTTTGTGAAGAGTAGATTGTGAAACCTCTGTGAGGTATAATTCTGTCAATGAGATACAGATGTTATTTTTTTAAGTGATTTTCCTTCCCCTTCTTTTCCCTGATAATTTATCGTTATTTATAAACCTCTTACAAACGATGGTGTCTTGTAACTCACTCCTTGCACACTCACTCCGGGCCTACAGGATGGCAGCTCAAAGTCTTCATCACATTCTTAAAAATCTCGGGGTCCCATCAAAAATAGTGAAGGGCAATGTTTTGGGGTGGAGAGAGGGGGAGGAGCGGGACTGCTCTGGGCCAATTCTGTAGCCGATTCCTGAATCACTGTGTGATTGCACCTTCCCAAATATTTCTTGTTTTTGTTTCCCTACAAAAGGTGTCTATGTTGGGTGTGGTGGGGAGGGGTGGGGAAAGGAAAGGAAGTGGGAAGATGGGAACGGTCGGAAGTGTCTCATAAATCCTTCAAACTCTGACATACTTTGGTTCCAAGGAATGAGTCAGAGATATAGACATGGTGTGGGAACCTGAGTTCCCTGCTTTGGAGAGCTGTCAGTCAGACTCAACACTGGGTAAAGAAAAGTCTTTGAGGTGAATCTAAGAGGTCAATCAATGTAGCCCAGGGAAGGCTCCTATAAAGGACTGGTGGCTGTCTCACTGGAATGGAACTACCACATGGCAGCCATTCAACATAAAGGTGCTCATTAAGAAGTTATGCATTGCGTTGGGACCAGCCTAGGGAGGAAAGGAGTAACTGAGGAAGAATCCTCCCCTTCTTTTCTGTCTTCAGAGTTCAGTTTAGGAGCTATTTTCTGTCCCACCCATTTCCTCCTCTCCCCAGCCACCCCCTAATACATTTTGTGTTGATTCCTTCCTACTCATTTCCTAATTAGATCATGTTACAGAATCACAGCACTTGAATTCAAAGATATCTCTCTCACCATCTAGTCCAACCCAGACAAAAAAATTAAATTAAAAAGCAATATATATATATATATAATTTACCTAATAAGTGGAAATCTGTCTGCTTGAAGACCTCTAAGGAGGAGGCCTCAAACCTTCCAAGCCATCCCATTCCTGGTGGGACAGCTCCAATTGTTAGGAAATTTTTCCTCATATGTTGGCTCCTTCACAACTTCCACTCATTCCTCTTGGCTCAGCTATTTGGGGTCTAATCCTTCCTTGACTTCAATCAATCAAAGAATGTTTATTAAGTGCCTACTACATGCCTGGCATTGTGCTAAGCATTGGGATAAAAAAAGAGGCAAAAGATAGTTCCTACCTTTACTGATCAACTTTGGGAAGACAACATGGAGACAAATATAGACAAAGCAAGTCATATACAGGATAAATAGGAAACAATTAATAAAGGGAAGGCACTAGAAGTAAAAGAGATTAGAGAGGAGAGAGGGAGGGAGGGAGGGAGGGAAGAAAAAGAGACAGAGACAGAAAGAGAAAAAAAGGGATGGGATTTTAGATGGGATTTAAAGGAGAGCAGAAAAAGAGGGGCATTCCAGGCATAGAGGACAGCCAGCCACAGAAAATGCCCACAGTGAAGAGACCCAGTGTATTATTCAGGGAGCAGCCAAGAAGTCAGGGTTACCGGATCAGAGTCTCATGGGACAGTCCTTCAAATACATAAAAGTGGCTATTAGACTTCCAATCAAAGCCAAGATGGCTGCCTTAATGGAAGCAGACCACCTAACTCCCTATCACTACTCTAGCAAAAATCTGGAATTCTCACAAAGCCAAATAATGATTCAGAAATCCAAGAAGTCACTAGTAGGTCACAGGAAATAGGAAAGCAGCCACTGCAGGTAAACAAGACTGGAATATCCCAGCAATGGAGAGAAGGATAAGAAACAATTATAACCTGGAGAGTTCTATGTCTGGAGTAGAAGGCTACATTGAAAAAATCCCAGGTAAAATATAACCCCTCAAAAGGTCTCTGGAAGCTCTTGGAAAGCAATAGCTATCAGCTGCAATAAGGTAGGCCCACACAAATACAGCCAAGATCATGCACCTTAAGGCTTCAAGGTCCTGAAAGGACTCTGAAGATGCAGTGCTCTAAATCTCAAAGATCAAGGAGGACCTAACCCCAAAAGAAACAGGTCAGCATTGAAACCCATGGAATACAGTGAGATCAAGCAGAACTGTCACAGTAAGAGTTAAAATCAGGCCGATGAAAAATTCAGGAACTAGACTTGGAGAGATGAGTAGATCCCAGAAGATGCCATCCAGAATTGAAAATGATTCAAAATCTAGAGAGTCTCCCCCCAAAAAGAAGAAAATAACTCCATAACAACTGCAAGAGAAACTCTTAAGGTAAGGAGTGGCGGGATAGGGGGGGGAGTGTATGAAGATTTTCCCACAAGCACTATATGAAGATTTACAAGCAATAAAGAGGTTAAAAATTTTTTAAAGAGCTCTACATGAACGAGTCAAAAGAAGAATAAATTTAGAAGAGAAAGGGCTAAACCTTATTTAGTAATAGACTATTTGAAAACTAAAAAAGTTGAAACAGAAATCAATGACTCCATGAGACAGCAAAAAGTATTAGAATAAATCAAAAGATTGAAAAATGGTGGGGGGAAGATAACTGATTAAGGATAACCAGACTCTGAAAACCCTGATTTAAAAAAAAATACTATATTTTGAGAAATCATAAAAAACAGAAATTGCCCAGATTTATTAGAACTGGAAGATGAAGGAAGAAATAACCTAGTGATAACCCCAAATGGAGAAGTCCCAGGAGTATCATATAAAAAAATCCAGAGTTTCAATATCAAAGAAAAAGTATTGTAAATAGCAAGAGAGAGATAGTTCATATACGAAGACAGAATCCTACAAGACCTGGCAATTTGTACTATAAACTAGAGACCTTAAAATCCAATATTACAAAAGGCTATATATATACTTATGACAAATAATCATTTACCCTACCATGTTAAGTATTATCCTATGGGATAATAAAAAATGAACTTTAATGGAAAAAGGAACTATAAAACATTTCTAACAACAAGATCAGAGATGAATAGAAACTTTGAAGTGCAAGCACAAAAGTCAAAAGAAATCTTAAAAGTTAAATGTATTTGAGGAATTGGAATTAGTTGTATGATGATGTAGTGCTAACATTCTAAATGAGAGAAAAGAAACCAATGACCCTTCAGTACTTTAATATCTTCAAAGGACTCTGAGGGAGTTAAATAGAAAAAAAACAGAGTTCTTGGGAGTTCATTGGTTCTGTTTTGAGGATTTTAAAAGGGAGAGAAGAAAAGGAAAAGGAATATCTAGAAAGGAGCAATCAAGGGATGGAGCTGACTATTTTTCATAATTAAGAGATAGAGAATATACAAACATGGAGGAATGAGTAGGGGTATTACATCAAGTGAACCTCATTTTTATCTGATACAGGAAAAGCCAAATAGACACAAGTAGTTCTCAATAACATCAGTAGTGTCTCAATAAGGAGAGAAGTGCAGAGAGAGTAGGGGGGAAAACATGGCATTAAGAGAGAGGATAATATCAGGCAGGGAATAGTACCAAGGAAAACAAACTTCCCTGTCATGAAGGGACAAGTAAAAGCAGGAAGCGGAGGCAGAAGAGGTGATCATCAATTAGAAAATGGATGAACAAATTATGGTATATGAATATAGTGGAACATTTTTGTACTGTAAGAAATGAGAGACAGTTTTGCAGAAAATCCTGGGCAGAATGAGTTGATACAGAGTGAAGTGAGTGGAAACAGAAGTACAGTACTTACAAGAACAACAAGATTGTAAAGACAAACCACTTAGGTTTCTTGGATTCCGAAGACCTGAGAATGATGATCAGTGTCTTCAGAGAATATATAATCAAGCATGCTACTCACCTCTTGACTAATAGTGTTTCTGTTCTTGGACAGTCTACCAGCACCATGCCAGGAAACCGAATCACTTCCATTTGAAATGTCTTAGGAAGATTCTGAAGATCATCTGGCAGAACAAGACACTGAAGTCCTTTTTTGAAGTAAATTGTGAGTGTTCCAACTCTACTGCACAGAGAACAACTCTTGAGCTGACCACATGGTTCAAATTTGCACTTGACAAAAAGATTATTTTATGGAGAACTCACACAGGGCAAATGCTCACAAGGTAGTCAGAAAAAGCAATAAAAGGACAACCTCAAAGTCTCTCTTAAGAACTTTAGAATTGATTGCATGACATGGGAGATACTGGCACAAGATTGCTCAGCATGGTGTGCTCTCATCAGAGAAGCTGCCGTGCTCTATGAGCAAAGCAGAATTGAACGAACTCAGAAGAAACATAAGATGTGCAAAGTTAGAGAAGCACACCAAATGTCCATAGGGACTATTTGTGTCCAACCTGCGGCAGAGCATTCTGAGCTCATATTGGTCTGATCAGATACAATCAAGTACACTGTAATTGGACTCTAACATAGTGATGTCATTTTGGTCCTCTATGAGAAAGAAGGTCCTGTACTACCAAAAACCATTTATTAAATACTTACTATGTGCCAAGCACTGTACTAAGTGCTGGAGAAGCAAATAAGAAAAAGAAAAGTAGTCTCTATTGTTAAGAAACTTACAATCTTTCCCATCTGTGTAATCCTCGCCAAGTCATGTAATCCCAATTGCCTCAGGAAAGAAAGAAAGAAAGAAAGAAAGAAAGAAAGAAAGAAAGAGAGGAAGGGAGGGAGGGAAGGAGGGAGGGAGGGAGGGAGGGAGGAAGGAAGGAAGGAAGGAAGGAAGGAAGGAAGGAAGGAAGGAAGGAAGGGAAAAGAAACTTATTGTCTAATGGGAAAAGATGACCTGGATATTGTAAATTTGTTTTCTTTGACTGTGCTTGTTGATTAAGTGTTTTTTCTCTAACTGAAGAGGTGGTTGGTTAGAGCTACCTGGAGCAAACTCAGCACTACTCATCTCCCACCAATAAATAAATAAATAAACAAAAAATAAAACTATATTTCAAAAAATTGTAACATGAAAACTATTAGAACCAAAGTATGACATTAGATATAATCTACTGATCACCTTCTGAAAGAAACTCTAAAAGGAAAATCCCAGGAATATCACATAAAATATGCACCTCTTGAAGCAGACCACTATCATTTTTTTGCTTATCATATACCACTGTGGATTCATTTTGAGCCTATGAGCTAGTAAGACCTAATTCTTTTCAGAATAAACACTGTTTACTCTTAACTTCTTAATTTTATTGAGAGAATGTTGATTTTTTGTAACTCTAATGCAAGGTTTTGCATTTATCCCAACTGAACTTTCTAACCTGAATTTACCTTACATTTCTCTTAACCTGAATTTTAGCAGGTTTAGCCCAACGTTCTGGTCTGCCATGATCCTTTGGATGCTGTTGTCCACTGTTACCCTTTGCAGTTTTGTATCATCTGCAAAAAGGATGAGCTCATCATCTGTGTCTTTACCCAAGTTATTGATAACCATGTTAAATAGCACAGGGATAAGCAACATTGACATTGAATCACTAAAAATTACTTTTTACCTAATCAGTCCTGAATCCATCTGATTGTATTATCATCTATTGCATATCTCTCCATCCTTTCCAATAGAATAAGATAAGATTATTGAAAGCTTTGCTGAAATCTAGGTAACTTATCTCCACAGCATTCTTCTCATTTATAAGACTAGATTTTTTGTTGAAAAAGGAAATAGGGTTAGATTTGAATGACTTGCTGTTGATGAAACCATGCTGGCTCTTTGTAATAACTACTTTCTTATCAAGTGCCCCCCCCCCCAGTGAATTTATTTATTTTTAATACATATTACTTTATGAATCATGTTAGGAGAGAAAAATCAGAGCAAAAGGGAAAAGCCATGGCAGAGATTAAAAAAAAAAAAAAAAAAAAAAAAACAGAAAAAGAAGTGAACATAGCATGTGTTGCTCTACATTCAGTTTCCTTAGTTCTTTTTCTGACACAGAGGCATTTTCTGTCCAAAGTCTATTGATAGTGCATCACTGAACCACTCAGAAGAACCATGTCTTTCATAGTTAATCATCGCACATTCTTGCTGTTATTGTGTATAATGTATTCCTGGTTCTGCTTGTTTCGCTCAACATCAGTTCATGTAAATCTTTCCAGGCCTTTCTAAAATCAGTTTGTTCATCATTTTTTTATGGAATAATAATATTCCATTATCTTCATATACCACAACTTGTTGAGCCATTCCCCAGCTGATGGGCATCTATTTATTTTCCAGTTCTTTACTCCCACAAAAAGAGTTGCTATAAACATTTTTGCATATGTGGATTCCTTTCCCTCCTATAAGATCTCTTTGGGATATAAGTAGAAACACTGCTGGATCAAAGGGTATACCCAGTTTTATAGCCCTTTGGGCATAGTTACAAATTGCTCCCCAGAATGATTGGATTATTTCACAATTTCACCAGCAATGCATTAGTGTCCCAATTTTCCCACATCTCCTCCAGTGTTTATCATTATCTTTTCCTGTCATCTTAGCCAATCTGAGAGGTATGAGGTGGTATCTCAGAGCTGTTTTAATTTGCTTTTCTCTAATCAATAGTCATTTACAGTATTTTTTTCACATAATTATAGATGGCTTTAACTTTGTCATGTGAAAATTATCTGTTCATATCCTTTGATTCTTTATTAAGTGTTGATAACCATCTCTTTAAAGGGGTTGGAGCCATACTAATCTAGTCATGGTAGGACCAACTGACTTGCTTTAATGAGCTAATAAGGGAAGGTACTTGATGCCAAATGGATTGTACTGGATTGGATTCAATCAGAAAAGGGCAATTGTCAATGCATTATGTTGGGACCAATTGATGTAGTCTGGAAACTGCAATAAAAGTTTGGCTTTTATTACAACCTGGCATCGTGATCATAGTAGTCTCATGACAGAGAGTTACTTCAGAAACCATATGAATGAAGCCAGATTGCTTTGAACTCATTAGTATAGGCCCTAGAGGCAGGCTTGGATGATGGAGTTGACAAATTGATTTGTGTTCAGACCATTCCTCATGCTCTTTTTTTGGTTGGGGAGGGGGAGTTGTAAAGCAATTGGGATTAAGTGACTTGCCCAGGATCCTATAGCTAGTAAGTATCAAATGTCTGAGGCTGAATTTGAATTTAGGTCTCCTGACTCCAGGGACCATGTTCTACCCACTGTGTCATTTAGCTGCTCCTGTTCCCAGGGTTCTTTAGTGGCTTATCAAAAAGCACAGGCTTGCCTTGGAAGCTGGGTGATCGATAGGGAAAAGCTCTCAGCATCTTTGACTACAAGGAGACAATACAATGCCAGTGCCTCCTTGACTAAGGCACTTACCACACATTAACAATTATTCTCAATTCATCTAAGACCTAGCAATTAAGTTCTAAGGGGCAGATAGATGGCACAGTGGATAGAATACCAGCCCTGAATTTAGGAGGACCTGAGTTCAAAGCTGACCTCAGACACTTAACACTTTCTAGTTATGTGACCCTAGTTATGGGCAAGTCACTTAACTCCAATTACCTCAAAAACAACAAAAAAATAAGTTGTAAGATACCTGAAGTGAACTAACAAACAGAACCACAAGGAGAGTAAATATTAGAGAAAAGATATGAACCCAGATCTTCCTTAATGCAAGCCTATTAGGACACATTCCATCATCTTTGGCAGAAATGCTCCAATAGTTCAATGGGACTGTAATCTCAGAGATATGGGCATTGACTTGAGTAATGCACATTGAAATCCTTCCATCCTTTCCTTTGCAAGTCTCCTCCTATGTCATGTCTCTGTATATCTTTGGTAGAGGAAGACCTTTTCCCCCTAAGCTTTTAATTAACTTATTTTTAGTGAAGAGGGAGGAAAGGAGGGAAGGAGGGAGGGAGAGGAGAAGGAAGGAAAGAAGGAAATTTTAAAATGCTTTAATTTTTACTCAAAGTTCATGAATTCTCTGTAGGATTTTACATCCTGGGTCCTTGGGAATGGTTGTGGATCATTTTATTGATTAGAGTAGCTAAGTCTTATATAGTTTATTATTGTTACAATAACTGCTATTCCTGTGTACAATGTTCTCCTGGTTCTGATTATTTCACTATGCATCAGCTCATGTGTCTTCTCAGTTTTTTCTGAAAGCTTCCCCTTCATTGTTTCTTGCAGCACAGTAGTATCCAAACCATGAACTACGACTTGTTCAGCTGTTCCTCAGTTGATGGGTATACCCTCAGTTTCTCTCTCTATATATATTTTTGCCATAACAAAAAGCTGTGAGAAATATTTGGGTATATATGAATTTTTTTCCTTTTTTTCCCCACCTCTTTGGGTTATGGGCCTAGAAATGGTATTGCCAAGTTTAAACACTATCCACATTTAAATGACTTGGGCAAATCATTCTAATTTGCTTGTCAGAATAGTTGGCCCAGTTCACAGCTCAACCAATAGTGCACCAGTGTGCTTGTTTTCTTGCAGCCTCTTCAACAATTGTCTAATCTCTTTTTAACACTAGATTTGGTTGATTTGCTTCTTCTTTTTTTTTTTTTTAATTGCCCTGTAGACCTGCACCAACCCCTCCCAGAGAACCATTTCTTAAAGATTAAAAAAAATAAATGAAAAAGAGGAAGAAGGGAAGCCAGTATAATTGAGTAAATCTGAAAATAGATGTAATGTTTCACATCTCTGGACTTCCCAGCATGGAGTGACAGGGTGAGGTGAAATGATACCTTTTTTTCATATATCTCCTTTGGGGTCAAGCTCCTTAAAATTTAAAAAATATTATAATTATAACATTTATTATTATATAATATGTGTTATTAATACTATTTTGGTGTTATTCTTTAAATATATTTAAATTAATTTTTTATTGTTTCCTAAGTGGCATTTTTTCCATGTATGTTATCAGAGTTATGTATATATATATATATATATATAGTTTTCCTTCAAATGCTTTATTTTGAATCAGTTCATGTAAATCTTCCTGTGCTTCTCTGTATTTATGAATGCTTGTCATTTCTTAGAGCTCAGTAATAACCCATGATATTTATATAACACAATTTCTTTAGCCATTTCCCCATCAATGAGCATCTTCTTTGTTTCATGTTCTTTATGATCACAAAAAATGCATCTGTAAATATGCTGTAAATATAGATATATAAATATGTGTATATGGAATCTTTCTTTTTAATGACTTCCTTGAAGATATGGAAATTTTCATCACTTTATTTGCATAATTTCAAATTGCTCTCAGTATGGTTGTACTGATTCATAGCTCCACCAACAATGCATTGGAACGCTTATCTTTTCACAACTTTTCCATCATTACCTATTCCCATTTTCATCGTTTTTGCCAGTTAGGGTTAGTTTGGATGAGGTGAAACCTGAGAATGATTTTGATTTGCATTTCTCTATTATTAGTGACTTGAAGCAATATTTTCACAGGTTAATAGTTTTCGCTCTTTTTTGAGAAGTCTGTTTTCCTTTGACAACTTTTTATTTTGGAACAGCTTTGGGAGCTTATCTATTTATGCTAGTTGGTTAGAAATCTCTCTCTGATACAAAATCCTTATCAGTGTCATTTGATACAATTTAGTTATTCTTCATCCAATGAGCATCTACTTTGTTTCCAGTTAGTTGCTACCACACATACAAAAGTGTTACTATAAATATTTTGCTACCTAGTCTTTCTTTTTGTCAATATTACCTTGGAGCATCTGCTCATCATTGGAGTCTGGGTTTCTCTACTCATAAAGTCACTGCCTTGGGTCAGGTCCTTAGCATCCCATGTTTGGAAGATTGCCTTCTGATTGAACTCCCTACCTCAGGCCTCTCCCCACTCGAATTAATTGTCCACTTGGATGTCAAAGAGATTTTCCTAAAGATTCCTGATTTTCCCTTTCCTCCTCCTCCTCCTCCCCTAATAAATGTCACCATCAGGATCAAATATAAAATCCTCTGTTTGGAATTTATGATCCTTCACAACTTGACTCCTACCTTTACTGTTTCTCTTATTCTTCTAAGGATAGAATGCTGAGTGTCTCACACACTTACTAGCTGTGTGATCCAGAGCACTTCGTCTCTGTCTTCCTCAGTTTAATTAATTATAAAATGAAAAAAATAATATCACTCACTTCCCAAGATTGCTATCAGAGTCAAATGAGATATTTATAATACGATTGCATAATCACTTGGTACATAGTCAGCACTCCATTTCCCATCTCCATGAATTGTCCCCATAACTGGAATTCTCTCTTCTCGCTTTTGCCTCTTAGATTCCCTGACCTTCTGAAAGACATTTTCTCTGTGTGTGTGTGTGTGTGTGTGTCTATTCAGTCCATATATCATGCACACATACACACACACACATATAACATGTACATAAGCACATGGTCATTTGTGAGTTGTCTCTTCAATTAGAATATGAACTTCTTGAGAGCAGGGACAAAGATTTTGCTCTTGGCATTCCCAGAATTTAGCACTGCAATGAGATTAGCACATGATAGAGTTTTAATACATTTTTATTGATTTTTCCCCTCAATTGATCTCTTTATTTTTCTAGATCCATTAATTTCATTTGGGTTAAAAAATCTTTTCAATTTCATATAATAAAATCATATTATTTGTTTTCTTTTTTAAAAAGCCCACAAATCTTTTTATGACATCATCCCCCCAAAATAGTATTTTTTTCCCATCACATATAAAAACAATTTCCAACATTCATTTCTTGAAAGATTTCGAGTTCAAGTTTTTCCCTCCCTTTCTTCCTCTCCTCTCCACTCCCCAGAGAACAAGCAGTCTGAAATAGTTTCTATATGGGCAATCTCATAAAACATATTTCCACATTAGGAACATTGCGAAAGAAGAAACAGGACAAAAGGAGAAAAAATGCGATTTTCCCTTTTGTGACAGATTCTATCATTTTTCTGGTTAAGAATCCATCTACTACCCATAAGTGGGAAAGGAAATGATCTCTTCATCTTCTGATTGCTTTGTATAATCTTTAATATTCAGGTTCTGGATCTATTTTGAATTTACTGTGGTATATGTTGTATGATATTGGTCTAAGCCTTATTTCTGCCAGAGGTAAGCTCACTATATTTAGTTGTCCTAGACACCAGATCCTGCTTCAGTACTATATCCCATCCAATCACCTATGACATTTTAAAATATCTTCTCTCCCCCCATTTTGCAAGGCCATTTGGGGTTAAGTGACTTGCCCAGGATCACACAGCTAGGAAGTGTTAAGTGCTTGAAGTCATATTTGAACTCAGGTCCCCCTGATTCCAGGGCTGATGCAATATCTAGCTGTCCCTCATCTAGGAGCTGTCGACAAGCTCAACTGTCCCCTAAACCTTTTCAAACTCTCTCAAAAGAAAACTCCCTTCCCTAATCACCTTATACACACACATATTTGTATGTGTGTGTGCAAATCTGTATATGTATATGTCTATATACATGTACATAGAGTCTTTGCCTTCTTAAAAAGTAAATTCTTTATTGCACATGTTTAACATATATTGAATTACTTGCTATCTAGGGGAAGAGGTGGGAGAAAGGAGGGAGAAAAAATTTGGAACACAAGGCTTTACAAGGGTGAATGTTGAAAACATTTTGCATTTATTTTGAAAATAAAAAAGCTATTATTTAAATTTTTTGAAAAAGGGAAAAAGTGAGTTATTTGAAATGTCTCTCTTTTTTTTCATCTTTGGTTCCTCTGGGCTTATTATAGTCCCTGGCATTTAGGTAAATTCTTAACAAATACATACTTTCCCATTCATTATTAATTCCAAACTTCCAAATTAAAACAAGATATGTCATGAAACTCAGTGACTTCAAAGCAAAAGTGAAAGTGGCAAAAATATTTTGATTAATTAAAGCTTTTTATTTTTCAAAACAATGGCCAATTCTTCAACATTAGCCTTTGCAAAACTCTGTGTTCCAATTCCTTCCCTGCCCCCCATGCCCTCCCTTAGATGGCAAGTAGGCCAATATATGTTAAACATGGTAGAAATATATGTTAAATCCCATATATGTATAAATGTTTATACAATCATGCTGCACAAGAAAAAAAGAGAGAAGCAAAATAAAATGCAAGCAAACAAAAACAAAAAGAATGAAAACGTTATGTTGTGAACCACACTTACTTCCCACAATCCTCTCTGTGGGTATAGATGGCTCTCTTCATTGCTGAACAATTGACACTGGTTTAAATCATCTCATTGTTGAAGAGAGCCATGTCCATCAGTCTGGATCATCTTCTAATCTTTTTGTTGCTATGTATAATGATCTCCTAGTTTTGCTCATTTCCCTGAACATCAGTTCATGCAAGTCTCTCCAGGACTCTCTGAAATCATCCTATTGGTCATTTCTTACAGAACAATAACATTCCATAACATTCATATACTATAACTTATTCAGTCATTTTCCAATTGATGGACATTCATTCAGTTTCCAGTTTCTAGCCGCTACAAAAAGAGCTGCCACAAACAGTTTTGCATATGTGGATCCCTTTCCCTCCTTTAAGATCTCTCTGGGAAATAAGTCTAATAGAAACACTGCTGGGTCAAAAGGGTATGCAGTTTAATCATTTTTTGAGCATAGTTCCAAATTGCTCTCCAGAATGGTTGCATTTATTCACAGTTCCACTAACAATGTATCAGTGTCCCAGTTTTCCCACATTCCCTCCGACATTTAGCATTATCTTTTCCTGTCATCTTAGCCAGTCTTAGAGGTGTGTAGTGGTATCTCAGAGTTGTCTTAATCTGCATTTCTCTGATCAATAGTGATTTAGAGTACCTGTTCATATGACTAGAAATAGTTTCAGTTTCTTCATTTAAAGTTATCTGTTCATATCCTTTGACTATTTATCAATTGGAAAATGGCTTGGATTCTTATAAATTTGAGTCAATTCGCTATATATTTTAGAAGTGAGGCCTTTATCAAAACTTTGAATGTAAAAATGTTTTCCCAATTTATCGCTTCCCTTCTAAAATTGTTTGCATTAATTTTGTTTGTACAGAAACTTTTTAACTTAATATAATCAAAATTATCTATTTTGTGTTCAATAATGAACTCCAGTCCTTCTTTGGTCACAAATTCTTTTCTCCGCCACAGATCTGAGAGGTAAACTATCCTATATTCTTCTAATTTGTTTATATCATTCTTTATGTCTAGATCACAAACCCATTTCAACCTTATCTTGGTTTACAATATTTGGGTCAATGCCTAGTTTCTGCCATACTAGTTTCCAATTTTCCCAGCAGTTTTTGTTGAACAGTGAGTTCTTATCCCAAAAGCTGGAGGTTTGTGGTTTGTCAAGCACTAGATTGCTATATTTATTGACTATTTTGTCCTGTGATTCTAATCTATTCCACTGATGGACTATTCTATTTCTTAGCTAACACCAAATGGTATTAGTGACCGCCACTTTATAATATAGTTTTAGATCTGGTACAGCTAAGCCACCTTCATTTTTAATGAATGGCAAAAATATTTAGAAATGTGGTTCAGGATTAAAGAATGACTTAGTCCAAAAACTTATAGATTGCAGAGAAGTCTCATACTCAATGAATACTATCTTAGAGGAAAGACCTGGAAGACACATGGTCATATTATTTTCACTTTTTTGTTGTTTTTTTCTTTCTCATAATTTTTCCTTTTTGTTCTGAGCCTTCTTTCACAACATGACTAATGTGGAAATAGGTTTAATATGAATGCACATGTATAACCTATGTCAGATTGCTTGCCATCTTGGGGAGGTGCAAAGAGAGTGAAGGGAAAAGTAGAAATCGAAATCTTATAAATGTTGAAAACTTTTAAAAAATAAATAAAATTAGCATAGAAGAGGTGGGTAAATCAAGGAAGCCCCTAGTCAGTTTGAAAAGTTCCCTAATTAACCTGAAACGATCATTTGTTCTCCTAGCTTATGAAAATACCTCCTATTCTAGGCTTTCTAAATTCTTTCATTGTTTTATGTGTACCTTCTTCCAGATAAAAAGGGATTTTGAATGAAAAGAATGAGTGAAAATGCACTTTGTTGTTCAATCATGTCCAATTCTTTGTAATTTCATTAGGGGCTTTTTTTTGGGGGGGGGGCAGAGATACTGGAGCAGTTTGCCATTCTTTCTCTTGTTCATTTTACAGATGAGGAAACTGAGATAAGGGACTTGCCCAGATCTGAGTTAGAAAGTTTCTGAGTTCAGATTTAAACTTAGGAAAATGAGTCTTTCTGATTCCAGATCTGGTACTCTACCCACTTTGGGCAACCATCTTGATGCCCAAAAAAGATACTGTGCCAGACAATTTTATATTCACTCTTAGTTAGTCAGTCAATAAACATTTATTAAGGTCCTACTATATATTTAGAGAAAAATAAAAGTTCCTATTTACCATGTAATGGAAG
Organism: Sarcophilus harrisii; assembly: GCF_902635505.1. Lineage (NCBI taxonomy): Eukaryota > Metazoa > Chordata > Mammalia > Dasyuromorphia > Dasyuridae > Sarcophilus > Sarcophilus harrisii. The sequence goes on from NC_045428.1 coordinate 589,388,801, forward strand.
AGATACAAGTTACTGCAGATCTAAAAACCAAGCTATATTCAGGATGAATTGGAAATAATCAGCAGCACATGCTTAATCTATATTGATTTGCTTACTGTCTTGTGGGAGGGGTAAGGGAAAAAGACATGGAACACAAGGTTTTACAGAAATGAATTTTGAAAACTATCTTTGCATGTATTTGGAAAAATAAAATATTTTGAATAAAAAATAAATAATCATCAGAATGAAGGCACCAGAATTAAGGAGAATTGGGAAAGACTTGTTGTAGTAGAATTATATCTGGCTTTTGAAGAAAGAAGGGAGGCCAGAAGGTGTAGATGAGGCAAAGAAAACTGAGAAGGGTACTGTCCCTGAGCCCCAGCCTGCTCTGTAGAATATTCTCTAGGGATGAGGTCTAACAAGTCATGAAAGTAGGGAATCTTCTGGAATGAATTCACGGGCTCATACTATCTCCAGGTCAAGGGTTTATACAGAATAAACTGAGTGAAGAGACTCTGATAAGAATGTAGCTTCAATCTATCCCCTAATTATAATCTGAGGCTTTGCAATAAATTAAGCTATAGCTAACAAGCTGCAGCTGTTCAATTGTCTTGAGTGAACATTCCCCTCTTGTTTCCCATCACCTCTTAATTAGCATTTAAGTACTTCTTTTAAAGGCAATTTATTCTTTTGTTTCTGATTCAGATTTCCATGTTTAGAGTATAAGCCTGGACTCCCCCAGATAATGGGAGAAAAGGTCCAGAGGGGGCCTTCGGTTCTATTTAATCTTGTATTTTGCAGTTTGGGCTTTGCACTTCTTTAACTGACATCTTGTCAGTTAGGAGTTGCCCTTTCTCACCAGATCATAATAAATCCCTTTTTGGTTTTTCTTACTCTGAGAGTCTCTGATTGTTTTCATGGTCACTACTGTACCGCACAGGGCACATATTTTTGGGTCTAATTGTATAAGATAACTATCAGCATCAGTACAGGATAGCTCTGTCTGTACAAGATAACTGCATAGGGTCAACTTATCATTCACTGGGACCCACTTAGATACTGAATTGCTACCAAAGACATGATCTTTTGCTGGAGTCCCTTCATGCCATAACTAATATGATCCTAGAATCTAGACAGACTATAGTCTTTCTCCCCCCCCCCCCCCCCCGTCTTTCTCTCTTGATAACTACTTGTGTGTATTTCTATGAAGTATAAAGAGAAGATTATCTGTGTAGCACCAACTTGGAGAGTTGTATGTGGATAATTCCAAGTTGAAGAGTTCTCATGCTGGAGTATTTGAGCATTGGAGATATTCAGTGTCCTCCCTTGAGAAAGAAGACAGTCCATGGAATTTGTGCATATTGCCTCACTTGCAGAACAAAGATCCCTATAGTATTTACATGCTAATTTGGTTCTTCCTCTTCCCCAATCAAAGCAATTGAAGATGGAGCATAAAGTAAAGGGGAGGAGGGCAGAAAAACCAGGTAATGAGCAGAAATGATTATTAAATAACAAATTATTGCAGAGATTTCTGACCTTACCCAAAATTTGGGCTACCTACCTTGTGGAGGTGTTGTTTTCTAGGTGGAGTTGTTTTCCCATCCAAATAGAAAAACCTTTCAAAGAGATTCTAGTCCCAAGAAATCCAATCTTCTGTGTTTTAGTCTGCCAAAACTGAGTAGAGGCAGACCCCCTTTTGTCAAGATTGCCCTAGGCAGGGGTAGTTTGGATAAGACAAAATCCCTTTGTCTGAGTGATCCCCCCCCCAAAAAAAAATGGAGGAGCTGGGAATTGAGGCCAATTGGGGAAAAGAGGGAGCTTAGGATCAGAAGTCTCTATCCCTGGGCAGTCAAAAGGGAAGCTGACCATCCATGTAGAGTGAAGCCCTAGTCCCTGACTCCTTGCCATGGGCTAAAGGGATCACATGACCTGCTCTCCCCAAGAAGCTGATGGGGGCAGAGGATTCTGGGGGAAGAGTGAAAATAGATACCAGTTTTAAAAAGAAAAAAACAAACCCCCAACCTGACACAAACAACCTGACCCATAGGAAACAGTTTTCTAGTCTCATAGAGACATTGGTTGGCGCTCTGCCTGGCCCCTCTGGGTGTTCCCCCATTCCCTCATTAGAATAAGCCCACCTCTCATTATAATATTCATTCATCTAATTAATTGTTAACCTATCAGCTATTGCCATCCTTAAGAACAACTACCCTTCCAAGTACATATGAGCACTGACTGGGTTCCATGAGGAGTCTTTGGCACCCAGAAATGCCACTGACCCGAATGTCAAAGAACACTTTTAAATAATTTGCTGCTATATGTAAGTATGTGTGTGGGTGAATATATATGTCTATAGATAAATATATCTGTGCTTAACAGTAGCCTACTTGGGGGAGATGGGGAAGAATGAAAGGGGGGGAAAAGAATAATGTAAAAAGTGCACATCAGAAAATAAAAGTATAACCCTTATAGGGAAGCAAAGATGAACCCTCATGAAAATAATATTTTCTAGTATCATATATGTTTTCTCAAAGTAGAAATTCATTATTGTATATTTTGAATCTCTCTGATGTTCTGCTGGACACATAACAATGTTTTGTTTTGTTTTTTACTTTCTTTTTCTGTCCTTTTTCTATTCTGTTTTTTCTTATTTTGTATTCAGGTCAATAAAAAAAGATCTGCTAGCAATAATCAAATTATTAATTACCCAGAAGCTATGTCTCTTGAACTTTTTATGTCATAGTAAGAAGGTAATATAAGACATCAACAGAGTAAGTGTCTGTATCCTTTTATCTCTTTAGGAAGTGTGAAGTTTCTCTGATTAAATTGGAAGCCACCAAGCAGTTCTAAACAATTGGGCAAGTAAGCCAAAACAAAATTTGACCAAAAGAAAATCTATTCTGTCCAGGTTCTGAATTTAGATTAGAGGATTATGAAATATTAAAAACATTAAAATATGAAATCGTTGGTTTTCACAGTGCTCAAAGTCCTCCAACCCTTCATCTGGACTTCAAGTTTATTAGTTGAAACAACTTTTCTCTCAATTCATAAAACTATAACCACATAACAAAAAATAAAGGAAAATGGGTTCAATGTGCTTGCTTGGAATATTTTAACCCCAAACATATCCCCAAACTTTCTTTTCCTTGCCTTATTGCCATTTTTAAAATTATAGCTTTTTATTGACAAAACATATGCATGGGTAATTTTTCAACTCTGACCCTTGCAAAAACTTCTGTTCCAACTGTTCCTCTCCTTCCCTCCACTCCTCCCCTAGATGGCAGGTAGTCCCATACATGTTAAATATATTAAAATATATGTTAAATACAATATATGTATACATATTTATACAGTTGTCTTGCTACACAAGAAAAATCGGAGTTAGAAAAAAGGTAAAAATAACCTGGGAAGAAAAACAAAAATGCAAGCAAACAACAACAGAAAAAATATAAATGCTATGTTGTGGTCCACACTCATTTCCCAGTGTTCTTTAGCTGAGTGTAACTGGTTCTGTTCATTACTGCTGTATTGGAAGTGGTTTGGATCATGTCATTGTTGAAGATGGCCACGTCCATCAGAATTGATCATCATATAGTATTGTTGTTGAAGTGTATAATGATCTCCTGGTTCTGCTCACTTTACTTAGCATCAGTTCATATAAGTCTCTCCAAGACTCTCTGAAATCATCCTGCTGGTCATTTCTTACAGAACAATAATATTCCATAACATTCATATACTACAATTCACCCAGCTATTCTCCAAATGATGGACATCCATTAAATTTCCAGTTCTAGCCACTACAAAAAGGGCTGCCACAAACATTTTTGCACATATTTTCCCTCCTTTAAGATCTCTTTGGGATATAAGCCCAGTAGTAACACTGCTGGATCAAAGGGTATGTGTTATGGGCTAGAACTCTGTACTTGAAACAAGGATTCGTACAAGGTGCTAACTCAGTGGAATTGATAAGAGAATGGTTATCTAGTTTAGCATGGTTTTTAATAGTTCTCTAGTTCAGTATGATTAATTTAATTTTACCACAAATGAGGGTGGCTGGCCTCCTTCATTTCCTCCGCTGAGACCAAGCTAGTGTTGGCCCCAGGTAAGGAGATAATAAAGAATTTGGACTTCAACATCTGGCTATTCTTGTGGTGATTAATCTGCTGAAATGAAGGCTGCTCCAAGACCTCCAGAAAACCAATCATTGATCAATTGAAATTGAGTTAGATCTTCTCTTTGTCAAAGAAATCCACTTCCATCAGAATACATCCTCATACAGTATTGTAATTGAGGTTTATAATGATCTCCTGGTTCTGCTCATTTCACTCAGCATCAGTTCATGTAAGTCTCGCCAATCCTCACTGCATTCATCCTGCTGGTCATTACTTAAAGAACAATAATATTGCATAACATTTATATACCACAATTTACTCAACCATTCTCCAATTGATGGGCATCCATTCATTTTCCAGCTTCTAGCCACTACAAACAGGGCTGCTACAAACATTTTGGCACATACAGGTCCCTTTCCCTTCTTTAGTATCTCTTTGGGGTATAAGCCCAGTAGAAACACTGCTGGGTCAAAGGGTATGCGCAGTTTGATAACTTTTTGAATATACTTCTAAATTGCTCTCCAGAATGGCTGGATGTGTTCACAATTCCACCAACAATGTATCAGTGTCCCTGTTTTCTGTGGGGGCTTTCTAGAAAGCTGACCTGCCCCTTTATACTTAGGCATAATACTCAACAATTCCCTGTTTTTTGTTTTGTTTCTATTGCTTCAAGCAACAGGTTATTTTAGCCTTCTAGAGAAATTCCATGGTCTCTTCAAAGATGAACAATGATGATATGGCATGATGTGTAATTGGACATACAATGTATAAAACTTGTCTTCCAGTATACATATTTTGTACATCCATTGCAAATGGACAAAGAGCTGAGTCCATAATTGCAATCGCTTTGGGAAATTACAGTATTATTTTAATAACTTTAAGCTTCTCCCAGAAACAAAAGCTCCCAAGGACAATAACCTTTTTATGTTTATAAAAAGTGCAAAACGCTTTATATACATTGATTTGATTCTCCCAAAAACTCTCTGGGAGCAGGTTTCTTGGGAGGATATTCTGGAGGTAGTCTTAGTTTCAGTTCCAAGTAATAATCACTTCAAATGCAGCCAGCTGTTAAAATCCAAACGTTTATTTTCTCTTTCCAAGTCTTGTCTCTTTCCTTGGGCCCGGGTAGCTTTCTTAGAGGCCTATCTCCCTCCTTGGTTCCAAGAGCTCTTACAGCTTGTCTTTTTGCTCTTCCATCTTCTCCCTCTAGCTCAACTCTGACTCATGGCTTCTCAATCTCCCAGAGTGCTCTTTGGCCCTGAGAGCTTCTTGCTTATATTCTGTACACTGAGTACACACCAATCATTATATCACTGGGAAACCCTTATTTGTTGTAGGATTAAATCAATGCCAAACTAGATTTAACCACTGTCTCCTCAATTCCACTTAGTACCTTGTTTCAAGTTCTGGCCCATAACATCTCCTTGTAGGATCAGATCAATCATACTGACCATGCTAAATTCGATAATTATTGTCTCTATCAGTTTTAATTACTTAACACTTTGTAAGGATTCCAACAATTATTAGCTCCATTTTATACAAATTGGCAAATTAAATAATTTGCTCTAATTCACGTAGATTCACAGAGGGGAAGATACTTGGCTAAAGAGTCATTAGGTAGAGGAGCAGCTCAATGGCAGTCATCCTTAAGTCAAGATGACCTGAGTTCAGATCCAGCTTCAGACACTTAACTGTGTGGGCAAGTCATTTAACCTCAATTGCCACTGTAAAAAGAGAAAAGTTAATTAAGAGACTTGGGTAGAGGAGAGGAAAAATCTTAAGTTCCTGACTTTCCAGGTGGTGAAAAGCTCTTTCATACACTTGTGAAAAGACTAAAAGATTGGGAAAGAAAAGGGAAAGAGGAGAAAAGAAAAGAGTTGGAAGGGGAGAAGAAATTATGGGAGAAAGAAAAGGAGAGAGAAGACATAGGATAGAGAAAGAAAAGGGGTGTTGAGAGGGAGGAAACAGAAAGAGACTGGAGAACAGAAAAAAGATGGAAGGTGTGGGAAGAGGCAAGGGTCTGACTGGAGGGAGAAGGGAAGAGGAGGGAGGGAAGAGATAGAGGAGAGAGGGGGAAGGGCAGCATATGATGGGGAAAAGAGAATAGGATGAAAAAGAAAAAGGGGGAAAGGATTATGAGGAGGGAAGGAAGGGAAGAGGAGGGAAGAGCAATTGCAAGATAGGATGGAGGGAGCAAAAATGGAGGAGGACTGGGAAAATGATAGGTAGAGAGATGGGAAAAGTTGGGAGAGGGAGAAAGAAAGAGGAAGAGGGAAAAGAGTTGGGGGAGAAGGAGAGGGAAGGGGTCAGAAGAAGAGTCAGAACCAGGGAGAAAGATGAGGAGAGAGAAACAGAGACAAAGGGAGAAGGACAGAGAGAATGGGGGAGAGAAAGAGGTAAGAGAAGACAGGAATGGAGGAGGAGGGAGGACAAATAAGAAATGGCTCGGACCCGAAAAGGAAGCCAGTATAGGGAGGGAGGAAGAGATGAGAATAAAACGGGAGGGAGGGGAAAAGAAAGGTGCTGGGGAAGGGAGAAGAGACAGGGGAAATTGACATAAATAGAAAAGCCAGAGGAAAGATGTGGAGGAAATTGATAGGATAAGAAAGAGGAGGAGGAAGCTGAGAGTAAAAGAAGATTGGAGGGGAGACAGGGGAAAAAGGGAGAGATGCGCTGGAGGAGGAGTCCTGGCCTAGAGAGGTCCAAGGGACAAAGAAGGGGAGAAAAAAAGGGGGGTTTTGGGCAGGGACAGGATGGAGGTCTGAAAGGGGGAGATGACCCGGGAAGAGGCCGCGAGGAGGGAAGGTGCGCCCCACTCGGGGCGAGCAGGAGCTGCTGCTTTTGTGGAACCACTGGCTACATGAGCGACTTGCAGCCAGCTTCCCTTAGGCTGGACCTTGCTCTTTCAGTTTCCCTTTCCCGGTACCCGCGCTTCTTACCTGCAGACACCTGGCCTCACCCCTTCCGCTGAGGGATTTTTGGAATCTGTTTCAACTTTTCATACATCAGGGGACTCTCCTTTTAAGCTTGGCCGCTTAAAAGTGCAGGGATGAAGCCGTCTCCTGCATCACTTGCAACCTCACCTCTCCAAGGCCATAATGCCTCCGCAGGCTCTCCCGCTGCTGCTTTCTGCCCTGATGTCAGGGGCGATTTCGAAGTCCCTGGCCCCGACTCCCAGCAGCCTTCCCCCCGAGAAGAGCTGCCAGATCAGCCACTTCAAATCCCTTTCGCCTCGGGAGCTGGAAACTTTCAAGGTGGCCCAGGATGCCTACGTAAGTTCCTGGAGGGCTTTTTGTATTCGATACCTTTACCTCGCACTTCCCGGGGGTCTAACCTCGATTTCTTTTACTGTGCTCCAATACTCATCTCTCGCACTTAGGTCTAACCTTCATCCTTCCTTCTTGAGCTCTGTCCCTTTCTCTGTTTCGAACCTCCGTCCTACATCGCAAGGACCTAGAAGGGTCACAAACCTTTAACGTCTTCCTCTTCATCCCCTCAAGGAGAAGACCATGCTTCAGACGGAGAGGAAATGTAGCTCCAGATTCTTCCACAGAAACTGGGAGCTTCGGCAGCTGCCGGTAAGAAGGGGCGCTCCCCACCTGTCAGTCCCACATCACCTTTCTCCAAAATCTGTCGCATCCCCATTTCTCTCCCCCATCTGTCGGTCCTCCCCGGTCTCCTTCCCCTGTCCCCTTCATCAGCCTCTCCCTCACAACGCCTCTCATCTCTCCCCTCACAGGTGTCAGTTCGGCCCGTGGTCTTACAGGCTGAGCTGAAATTGACTCTGGAGGTCTTGAAAGCCGTAACCAAGCCCGAGTTGGACAGCGTTCTGGCTCAGCCCCTACAAACGCTCAGCCAAATCCACCAAGAGATCCAAAGCTGTGTAAGTACTGGAGGATGGGTGGGGCTCCCCTGGACCAATGGGCATGGAGCTGTTCCCTTTCTCTCTCTCTTTTTTTTTTTTTATTTAATAGCCTTTTATTTACAGGATATATACATGGGTAACTTTACAGCATTAACAACTGCCAAACCTCTTGTTCCAATTTTTCACCTCTTACCCCCCCACCCCCTCCCCTAAATGTCAGGATGACCAGTAGATGTTAAATATATTAAAATATAACTTAGATACACAATAAGTATACATGGCTGTTCCCTTTCTCTCAGGTGCCTGGGTCCCTTGCAGTGAGGCTGAGGCGATGCAATACCTGGATCTCTCCTCCACCCACCCATCAAATTCCTGGGTCCCCTTCCTTTTATTAAGTCCCCCCTCTCCCTACACAGGTTACTTCCCAGCCCTCTAAAGAACACAAGCTTCCAGGCCGCCTGAATAATTGGTTGAACAAGCTCAGTGAGGCCAGAAAGGTGAGTTAGGAAAGCTTCAGATCTACTGATGGCACCTGGGGATGGAAGGGAGGAGTCAGCTGGGACCCCAGGCTCTGGGCAGCAAGAGACTCTGTCTCCCTCTGAGGGAGGAGCAGGACTCAGAATTCCCCAGAGGACCCTTATCCCTGTGCCGCTTCTCTTTAGGAGGCTCACAATTGCCTAGAAGCGTCCATCGTGCTCAATCTCTTAGGAATCCTGACCCGAGACCTCCGATGTGTAGCCTATGGGGACCTCTGTTGAAGATCCAGACCCAGCCTGAGGTCTGAGACTGAACTTTTGCACTCCAAACTTTATTTATGGACCAACACCCTTCTAATTTATTCATTCCCTCCACCCCCAACACTCACATACTTTATATGCCAGAGGACAGTTTTATACTTTTGTATTTTTTTTCTATATTTTGTTAAATAAATAAGAAAATGCAAAAATATTAAAATCTTCTCTGTTATTTTGTAATTGTTTTCTGTGTGACTGTAGCTATAAGCAAGTGTGGTTGCGTGTTTCTATGTGTAGTTGTGATCAGGTAAGATTGTGGATTTGTGAGCACAGTTGTGGGTTTGTATATGTAATTAATTGTGTGTATCTGTGTATAACTGTGAACAGGTAGGGTTATGAATTTGTGAATGCAATTGTGGGTTTGTGTATATAGTCAGAGGGCTGTATGTGGCTGTGAGCAGGTGGGATTGAGACTGTCTAGGTGTGTGTGTAGTTGTAGGTTTGTGTATGGCTGTGAGCTGGTGGGATTGTGGGTTTGTATGTGTGGGTATAAGTGGGACTGTGGGATGCATGCATTGACCTGGATCTCAGTGTGGGTGCAGTTTAGGTCTCCTTTGACTTTGCTTGTGGGCTCCACTTTGTTGGGAAGGTAGTACCTGAGCTGGAGAATTAGATTGCGTCGAATAGGAACTCTAGTCAATCAATCCTGGCTGACTCTGAGTGAGCCCTTGGACATAGGGACCAGGAGTCAGTGTACCCTTTTAGAGGAGCCAGCTGGATGCTGGGCTTGGGAGACCATCAGACATAAGATTTCTTGATTCAGTTCCTCCCTTGAGAAAGAAGACAATCCATGGAATTTGTGCATCTTGTTTCACTTGCAGAACAAAGACTCTATGGCATTTACACACTAATTTGCTTCTTCCTCTTCCTCAATCAGAGCAATTGAAGATGGATCTTAAAGTAAGGCGGGGGGGGGGGGGGGGGGGGGGGGGGGGGGGGGGGCGCCGCTATTATTAAATAACAAATTATTGCAGAGATTTCTGACCTTACCCAAAATTTGGGTTACCTAGCCTGTCTAGGTGGAGTTGTTTCCCCATCCAAATAGGAAAACCTTTCAAAGAGATTCTAGTCCCAAGAAATCCAAACTTCTGTGTTTTAGCCTGCCAAAACTAAGTAGAGGTAGGCCCCCTTTTGTCAAGATTGCCCTAGGCAGGAATAGTTTGGATAAGAGTAAAGTCCCTTTGTCTAAGCCTGAGTGCTCCAATCAAGTTCCCCCATTCTCTCATTAGAATAAGCCCACCTCTCATTATAATGTTCATTCTTCTCATTAACCCATCAGAATTATTGCCATCCTTAAGAACAACTACTCTTCCAAGTATATATCAGCATTGACTGGATTCCATGAGGGGTCCTTGGCACTCAGAAATGCCACTGATCCAAATGTCAAAGACTACTTTTAAATAATTAGCTCCTATATGTATGTGTGGGTGGGTATGTGGGTGTGAATATATATCTGTGCTTCACAAAGAAAGAACACTGGGAAATGAATGTAAATGTTTGCATTTTTGTTTTTCTTCCTGGGCTATTTCTACCTTCGAAATCCAATTCTCCCTGTGCAACAAGAGAACTGTTCGTTTCTGCACACATATCTAGGATACACTGCGACATATTTACCATGTATAGGACTGCTTGCCATCTAGGGGAGGGGGTGGAGGGAGAGAGGGGAAAAATAAGAACAGAAGTGAGTGCAAGGGATAATGTTGTAAAAAATTACCCTGGCATGGGTTCTGTCAATAAAAAGTTATTATAAGAAAAAAAATTGAAAGCAAATATATATATATATATATATATATATATATATATATATATATATATATGTGTGTGTGTGTGTGTGTTTAAGAATAGCTTACTTGGGGGAAGTAGAGGGAGAATAAAAGTGTAACTTATAGGGAAGCAAAGATAAACCCTCATGAATATATTTTCTATTGTTATATATGTTTCTCGAAATGAAAATTTATTATATTTTGAATCTCTCATATGTTCTGCTGGGCACATGACAATGTTTTCTTTTTTCCTTTACTTTTTTCTCCTTTTCCTTTTTTTTTTTATGTTAAAATACATATTAAATCCAATATATATATATATATATACATATATATATACATATTTATACAGTTATCTTGTTGCACAAGAAAAATTAGATCAAGAAGTAAGAAAAAGAAAAACTGAGAAAGAAAACAAAATTCAAGCTAATAACAACAGAGAGAGTGAGAATGCTATGTTGTGGTCCACACTCTGTTCCCACAATCCTCTCTCTAGTGTAGATGGGGCTCTACAACACTGAAAAGCAGAACTGGTTTGAATCATCTCATTGTTGAAGAGAGCCATGTCCATCAGAACTGATCATCATATAGTCTTGTTGTTGCCATGTATAATGACTTCCTGGTTCTGCTCTTTTCACTCAGCATCAGTTCCTATAAGTCCCTCCAGGCCTCTCTGAAATCATCCTGCTGATCGTTTCTTACAGAATAATAATATTCCATCACATTCATATACCACAGTTTATTCAGCCATTCCCGAATTGATGGGCATCCACTCAGTTTCCAGTTTCCTGCCACTATAAAGAGGGCTGCCACAAACATTTTTCCAAATGTGGGTCCTTTTACCTCCTCTAAGATCTTTTTAGCATATAAACCCAGTAGAAACACTGCTGGATCAAAGGGTATGCACAGTTTGATAACTTTTTGACCAGAGTTCCTAATTGCTCTCCAGAATGGTTGGATTTGTTCAGTTCCAACACTGTATCAGTGTCCCAGCTTTCCCACAGCCCCTCCAACATTCTTCATTATCTTTTCCTGTCATCTTGGCAGGTGTGTAGAGTTATCTCAGTGTTCTCTTAATTTGCTTTTCTCTGATCAATAGTGATTTGGAGCACCTTTTCATGTGACTGCAAATAGTTTCAATTTCTTCGTTTGAAAATTGTCTAGTCATATCCTTTGACCATTTATCACTTGAAGAATGGCTTGAACTATCATAAATTTGAGTCAATTCTCTATATATTTTAGAAATGAGGCCTTTGTCATGTCCTTTAGATCTGCTACCAATAATCAAATTATTAATTACCCAGAAGCTAAGTCTGTTGAACTTTTTATGTCATAGTAAGAAGGTAATAAGACATCAACAGAGTAAAAGTGGTTATATCCCTTTATCTCTTTAGGAAATGTGAAGGGTCTCTGATTGAATTGGAAAGGGATCCAGGCATCAGGTAATTGAAAATTGGTCATGATTTTGGTGTGTCTGAGAAAACAAGCCTGCTGCCTTGGATGAGAGCTAAGCTATTCTAAGAAAAGCTTTGATTCCCAACTTTGTGAATCATAGTACTTTCGCTTCTACCAGAGGAAAGGGCAGGGCCATAGTGGAGCTGGTGATTAATTTTTTTCCCTCCCCCCACCATCAAGCCATGACTTTTTGCAGAGGCACTATTAATACAGGAGGATGTGCCATAACCAATTCAAAATCTGGTTTAGCCCACAACTCCCAGGATTCCTTCTGGACTCAGTCTGTCTTCCATCGTGAAATGGCCTTTTTCACTCTGTAAATGTCTCACAGTTAGTCAATAAGCATTAATTAAATGCCTACTACATTTCAGGGATTAAGCCCTAGAAATTAAAAAAATAAAAGGTTCTTATGATGATGATGGAACAATCATTTCTGATGGATGAATTAATTCCTGAATCTGTTTTTCAGGAAACACCAGTGCTAACAAGGTGATTTTATTTATTTATTTTTAATAGTATTTTATTTTTTCCAAATACATGCAAAGGTAGTTTTTTTTTTAATTAAAACTTTTAATTTTCCCCAAAGAGATCTTAAAGGAGGGAAAGGACCTACAGGTATCAAAATGTGTGTAGCAGCCCTTTTAGTAGTAGCAAAAAACTGGAAACTGAATGGATGCCAATCACTTGGGGAATGGCTGAGTAAGTTATGGGATATGAGTGTTATGGAATATTATTGTTTTTTAAGAAATGACCAGCAGGATGGTTTCAGAGAGGTCTGGGGAGACTTACAGGAACTGATGCTGAGTGAGGGGAGTAGACTAGGAGATCATTGTACACGGCAACAACAAGATTATACAATGATCAATTCTGATGGACGTAGCTCTCTTCAACATTGAGATGACACAGACCAGTTACAATGATCTTGTGATGAAGAAAGCCATCTATACCCAGAGAAAGCACTGTGGGAGCTGAATGTGGACCACAACATAGCATTTTCACTCTTTTTGTTGTTGTTTGCTTGCATTTTATTTCCTTTCTTAATTTTTTTCCTTTTTGGTTTGATTTTTCTTGTGTGTGCAGCAAGGTAATTGTATAAGTATGTATGCATATATTGGATTTAACATATATTTTACCATGTGTAACATACATTAGATTACTTGCTATCTAGGGAAGGGGATGGAGGGAGGAGGGGGAAAAATTGAAACATAAGGTTTTCCAAGGGTTAATGTTGAAAAATAATCTATGCATATATTTGGAAATTTAAAAAGCTTTAATAAAAACCTTTTTATTTTCAAAATATATGCACATCTTTTCAACAATGAGGTGATTCGGACAATGATTGTGTGATGGAAAGAGCCATTTGCACCCAGAGAGAGGACTGTGGGAATTGAGTGTGGATCACACAAGGGAGAAAATCAATTTTAGGCAAAAGCACCAGTCTTCCTTCCTTTCTCCAGTGTTAGGTTTGCCTTCTTGTCATGGAGCTCTAATTCAACGAGACATTATCCCACAACACTGTAATGATGTTTCCCCACACTCATGGGCATGTTTTGGTGAGCAATGCTCCTCCTTTTTTTCCATCTTCAAATAGTCAAACCCAAAGGCACTGTGTAGGGTGCAGGTTAAATCTTTTCACTATCAAGGATAGTAGAGATGCTATATCTGGCTTCTAACAGCATAGTCCCAGATGTGCTAAGAGAGGAGATGGAAATAGCAGGGAAGAAAAGAGGTGTGGGCTAGAGGCAACCTAATCATGAAGATGATGAGAGGATATTCGCTGAGTATGTAAATCCCAATTTATTATGGGAGCTTCCTGTTAGTGTCTGCTGGGGATATACTTCCCCTTTTTTGTTTTATGGGGACACGATTATTTTCCCCCCAGTAGCATGGTCAGTGAGTTTGTCCAGTATTGTGAAGGGCTATTATCTGAGTTTGAATGTTGAGGAATGCAAAAAGCCTCAGTTCCTGTAAGTCTCTCCAAGCCTTTCTAAAATCATCCTGCTGGTCATTTCTTACAGAATTTATTCAGCCATTCCCGAATTGATGGACATCCACTCAAGTTTCCAGTTTCCTGCCACTACAAAGAGGGCTGCCACAAATATTTTTGCACATGTGGGTCTTTTTCTCTCTTTTAAGATCTCTTTGGGACATATGCTCATTAGTAACACTGCTGGATCAAAGGATATGCACAGTTTGATAACTTTTTGGGCATAATTCCAAACTGCTCTCCAGAATGGTTGGATTTCTTCACATTTCCACCCACAATGTATCAGTGTCCCAGTTTTCCCACATCCCCTCCAACATCCGTCATTATCTTTTCCTGTCATCTTGGCCAATCTAAGAGGTGTGTAGAGTTATCTCAGAGTTGTCTTAATTTGCTTTTCTCTGATCAATAATAATTTGGAGCACCTTTTCATGTGAGTGCAAATAGTTTCAATTTCTTTATCTGAAAATTGTCTGTTCATATCCTTTGACCATTTATCACTTGAAGAACAGCTTGAACTATTACACATTTGAGTCAATTGTCTATACATTTTTAGAAATGAGGCCTTTATCAAATCCTTTGTATGTAAAAATGTTTTCCCAGTGTGTTGCTTCCCTTCTAATCTTGTCTGCATTAGTTTTGTTTATCCAATAACTTTTTAACTTAATATAATTAAAATTATTTATTTTGTGATCAAAAATGATCTCTAATTCTTTGATCTTCTGTCCTCTTTCTATTTTGTTTTTTTGTTTTTTTCTTATTTTGTATTCAGGTCAATAAAAGGATCTGCTAGCAATAATCAAATTATTAATTACCCAGAAGCTAAGTCTGTTGAACTTTTTATGTCATAGTAGGAAGGTAATAAGACATCAACAGAGTAAAAGTAGTTGTACCCCATTATCTCTTTAGGAAGTGTGAAAGGTCTCTGATTGAATTGGAAGGGGATCCAGACATTGGGTACTTGAAAATCGGTCATGACCTTGGTATCTCTGAGAAGACAAGCCTGTTGCCTTGGATGAGAGCTAAGCAGTTCTAGGAAGAAGTTTGATTCCCAACTTTATGAATCACAGCACTTTCACTTCTACCAGAGGAAAGGGCAGGGCCATAGTGGAGCAGGTGATTGATTGTTCCCTCCTCCCATCATCAAGCCATAACTTTTTGCAGAGGCACTATTAATACAGGAGGATGTGCCAAAACCAGTTCAAAATCTAGTTTAGTCCACAACTCCCTGGATTCCTTCTGGACTCAGTCTGTCTTCCACCATGAAGTGGCCTTTTTCACTCTGTAGATGTCTCACAGTTAGTCAATAAGAATTTATTAAATGCTTACTAGATTTCAGGCATTAAGCCCTAGAAATTAAAAAAAAAAAAGGTAAGGAACAATCATTTCTGATGGATGAATTCATCCCTGAATCTGTTTTTCAGGAAACACCAGTGCTAACAAGGTGATTTTATTTATTTATTTTTAATAGTATTTTATTTTTTCCAAATACATGCAAAGGTAGTTTTTTTTTTTAATTAAAACTTTTTATTTTCCCCAAAGAGATCTTAAAGGAGGGAAAGGACCTACAGGTATCAAAATGTGTGTAGCAGCCCTTTTAGTAGTAGCAAAAAACTGGAAACTGAATGGATGCCAATCACTTGGGGAATGGCTGAGTAAGTTATGGGATATGAGTGTTATGGAATATTATTGTTTTTTAAGAAATGACCAGCAGGATGGTTTCAGAGAGGTCTGGGGAGACTTACAGGAACTGATGCTGAGTGAGGGGAGTAGACTAGGAGATCATCGTACACGGCAACAACAAGATTATACAATGATCAATTCTGATGGACGTAGCTCTCTTCAACATTGAGATGACACAGACCAGTTACAATGATCTTGTGATGAAGAGAGCCATCTGCAACCAGAGAAAGGACTGTGGGAGAGCTGAATGTGGACCACAACATAGCATTTTCACTCTTTTTGTTGTTGTTTGCTTGCATTTTATTTTCTTTCTTAATTTTTTTCCTCTTTGATTTGATTTTTCTTGTGTATGCAGCAAGATAATTGTCTAAGTATGTATGCATATATTGGATTTAATGTATATTTTTATCATGTTTAACATATATTAGATTACCTGCCATCTAGGGGAGGGGATGGAGGGAAGAGGGGGGAAAATTAAAACACAAGGTTTTTCAAGGGTTAATGTTGAAAAATAACCTATGCATATATTTGGAAATTTAAAAAGCTTTAATGAAAAACTTTTTATTTTCAAAATATATACACATCTTTTCAACAGTGAGGTAATTCGGGATAATTCCAATGATCTTATGATAGAGAGAGCATTTGCAACCAGAGAAAGGATTGTGGGTATTGTAGATCACAACAGTGTTTTCACTCTTTTTGTTGTGGTTTGCTTGCATTTTATTTTCTTTCTCATTCTTTTCCTTTTTGATCTGGTTTTTCTTGTGCAGTATGATCATTGTGGAAATAAATATAGAAAAATCAGACATGTTTAACATCTATTGGATTGCTTGTCATCTAGGGGAGGGGGTAAGGAAAAGGAAGGGAAGAAAATTTGGAACACAAGTTTTTGCAAGGGTAAATATTGAAAAATCATCTATGCATATATTTTGGAAATTAAAAGCTTTAATAAAAAGAGAAAATAATTAAAAATATGCATGTATAATTAGTTTTCATATTCACCCATGCAAAATGCAAAGATAGCTTTCAACATTGATCACTGTAAAATTTTGTCCAAATTTTTCTTCTTATCTTCCCTTCTTCCCCGACTGCAAGAGAGTAAGCAACCAGAGGTTAAACATGAACAGTTCTTCTAAACATATTTCCATATTTGTCCTCCTGTGCAAAAAAAAAAAAAAAAAAAAAAAAAAAACAGATTAAAAAGGTAAGAAAAAATTGAGAAAACATAAACAAACAAATAATAACAACAATAAAAAGATGGAAAAAGTATGCTTCCATCCATATTCAGTCTCCATAGTTCTCTCTCTGAATGCACATGGCATTTTTCATCCCAAGACTACTGTAATTGCCTGGAGTCACTGCATTATTTAGAAGAGCTAAATCCAGGACAGTTGACCATGACATAATCTTGTTTCTGTTTGCAATGTTATTCCAGTTCTGCTCATTTCCCTTAGCATCAGTTTATTGTAAGTCTTTCCAGGTCAAATTCTCTTTAAATCAGATTCTAGCCTTTGACTCCCCAGGCTCTTTCCAGATCTCTTATTTGGAGTACTTCCTGCCCACATTTTCAGCCACTCCCCCCTGCTTCCAGAGGGCAGGGACTTCCTTTTATTTTGCTTATATTTAGCACTATGTCTGACACCCAGTAAACACTTAATAAATGTTATTTTTTTCCCTACCTATTGCTTTATTTTTTAGTAATTTGGATTTTTTTCAGATCTCTGTTGATAACTTGGTTTCTTTCCTTTGAGAATTGCCTGTTCATATCAGTGGGCTGCTTCTTAATAGGAGAAGAAATTCCCCATTTTTCTTTATAATACAGTTCAGGATATGCAATGATTCTTTTGGGAAAAAAATAGATTGGTAACTTTTGATTTAATATCACTTAAGTTCTCCCATGTACCTTTCATCCTTTCCTTTCCAGAGAGGCTATCTGAACTTTTTTTTAAAGAGGAAGGAAAAAGATCATCAAAAGTGATTATTGAATCATTTCAAAAATCTGACTGCAAGCATTGCTCTACACCCTTGGCCTCCCAGGCTTGTTCTTTGTAAGGCTGGACTATTCTTTTATGATTGTGTCAGTTCTTTCCATTTACTCTGTGTTGTCAAGCCAACAGGCCCTTTTAACCTGCTCTGTCAGGCAGTCTACTAAGCACTTAGGATACAGAGAAAGACAAAAGACAGTCCTACAAGGATCTCACAGTCTACTGACTGAAGGGGACAAGAAGCAAATGACCAGCTACAAATAAGCTAGTCACAAGTTAAATTGAAGATAATCCACAAAGGAAAGGCACCTGGTTTTAAGGAAAGGCTCCTTAAAGAAAGTGAGATGTTAGCCTTGAGTTGAAAGAAGCCAGTCAAGCCAAGAAGCACAGATGAGGAGGTAGAAAATTCCAGACATGGGAAAGGATGGCCAATGAAAATGACAGAAGATAGAGTATCTGGAGGAAGGAAGAGCAAGGAAAACTGTCAGTGGAAAAGAAAGCAAGGGGAAGGGAGGAATATATAGTAAGTCTAGAAAGGGAAGCAGACACTAGGTTAGGAAAGCCTTCAAACAGAGGATTTTTTTAAAATTATAACTTTTTATTGACAATACATATGCATGGGCAATTTTTTACAACATTATCCCTTGCACTCACTTCTGTTCAAACAGAGGATTTTATCATTGATTCTGGAGGTAACAGGAAACCTCAGGTTCATTGTCCTTGTGCATATTTTTTCCTTGACTCTCTTGTTTTAATCTGCCTCCATTCATTTAAGTCATCCCATGCTTTTCTATATTTATTATATTCATTGTTCTTATACAGGACTTATAGTCCATTACAGTCATGTACCATGTTGTATTTAGCCATTCCATGATCAATGGGGAGGGACAATTGATAGAATACTTTGTTTGGAATCAGGAAGACTCATCATAAATTCATTTTAAATATCTACTGGTTGTGTGACGTCAAGCAAAGTAAATACCTTGTTTGCCTTTGTTTATGTATAAAATGATCTGGAAAAGGAAATGGCAAACCGATATCTTCACCAAGAAAAAAACCCAAAATAGGGTCACAGAGAATCAGAATGAAACAATTCAACAACAATCAATGGACATATATTTTGTTTCCATTTCTTTTCTACTAAAAAAAGAAAAGTTAAAAGTAGCTAGATGGTACAGTGGTTAAAGTATGGGCGTTGGAGTCAGGAGGACTTGAGTTCAAATGTGACCAGACACTTAAGACTTTCTAGCTGTGTGAACCTGGACAAGTCACTAACTTCTTCATGCAAAAAAAAAAAAAAAGTAATATTTTGGTGTATATAGATCCTTATTTCATATCAATGAGCTCTCTGGGCTATATGTCTAGCAATAGAATCTGGGTCAAAGAGCGTGGACTAAAAGCAAAACATCTTTGTTATTTGCATAAAACACAATTGCTTTTTTAAATGCTTGTACTAATTCACAATTCCATCAACAATGCATTTATGTACTATCTAGTACTTGTCCAAAAACTGACTTTTTCCAGTTAATGTCATCTTTGACAATTCTCTGGGGAGGAGGTAAAACCTCAGAGTTGTTTTGATTTGCCTTCCATTTATTAGTGATTTGAGGCATTTTCTTACGTGATTGTATTCGTATGTAATTTTTCTTCTGAGAACTGGTCACTGTTCTAACAACTTTTGACCACGTATCTATTGGGAACTGTCTATTAAAGGTAAGTTCATTGGAGGGGCCTTTGGTGAGCACAATCCATAGGCAGTTCTGTGAATCTGGTATAGTAGCCACTTCCTTCTCCACTCCGCAGCCTTTATCCCCAGCTAGAGATCCATCCTGATACCTGCAAGTACCAAATTGGGAAGAATCAACTAAAGAGCAGTATCAACTTGAGTAAGTCTCACAGAAAGGAGATTACTGTGGCATTTTTACTTTCTGGGGAGAGTGTTTACACAACAGGCTAGTAGCACAAGTCTTGAGGAGATTGGTGGGCCCTAAAAACAATATCAAATTCCATTCTTTTCCATTGAGAGGTGATGGATTTTCTCTTTCTGTATTGGTTTATTCACTTCTACAGGTCTTTAGCATTTTATGTGTGTTTTCTCATGATCAAATACAAGTTGCCTTATTCCTAAAATTCATATTAAACAATAAATATCTGTGTGAGTTGGGGGCTCTATTATCTAGATACATTTAGAGAAACTGAGTCATGTGCTATGATTTATTTTGGAGTTTTTCCTGGATTAATTGCAGATGTGTGTGTGGGGAAGATTAAAGAAAAGATATTGACTTCTTTGGAGTCCTTCAGATTAGGAATATTTTATGTGAGTTTCTAAATTGCATGGGGGACTGAGGAAGGGGTTCACAACTTACAAATACACATGAAGATTGAATTATTTAAGATTAGGAAAAAATATGATGGGTAATCAAAGCAGTGTTGCCCATTTGAAAGAGTTATTGACATCCCCAAATAGAAAGTGGATGGGCGAACAGATATTGACCCAGATAATAGCAGATTCTTACAGAAGTTTAGCTTGTGTAAATCAAACAATTCTATAAACCACTTGAGTCAGCAAATGTCTGATCTATTTTCCAAGTGGAGAGATGTGGTAGCTAAGGGCAGTACCAATTTTACAATAGAAAACTGTAAAATGGTAAGGAAGACTTTGAGCAGTATCAATTCAGGAAACAGTGAGCAGCAGAGAAATTTAGAGAAAGCTTGGGAAGATCTTGGCAACTAAAAACCATTCCTCCTGAGGACATTTAAAGATGAAAGTGGAAATAACAAAAGATTAAAGTTGAGAAAGAGAAGTCAATATTTTCATGTAATACCTGTGGACAATATGTGACACTTGATGAGTACACCATGTGTCAACTGGGCCACAGCAGCTGTGTAAGAAGTCAAAGTCATCAATTTTAGTGTTATCATCCTGTGAAACCCACAGGAAATCAGTATCCCTTGACTCATTGCAGGGGGGGAGAGGGAGAAGACAGCATATTTGAATTGTCCACCAGATAGTGTTATATTCAAGTCACCAACCAAGTGGTCTCATCAGGGTCTCTTGGGCACCAAGCCTCCCCCACCCCACCAAACAGTCTGGCTCTAAATAAATGGGGAAATAAGCCAAAAGAAAACTTGACCAAAAGAAAATCTATTCTGACCAGGTTCAAAATTTAGATTAGAGGATTATGAAATATTAAAAACATTAAAATATGAATCCATTGGTCCTCACAGAACTCAAAGTTCCCCAATCCTTCATCTGGACTTTAGTTTATCAGTTGAAACAACTTCTGTTCCCCCCAATTCATAAGACTATGGCCACATAACAAAAAATGCAGGAAAAAGGATCCAGTATGCTTATTTGGAGTATTTTAACCCCATTTAGATCCCCAAACGTTCTTTTCCTTGTTATATTGCCATTTTTTTTGAGTTATCAGAGGGACAATTTCAAAACACCTGTATTCTGACCCTGCAGAGTGAAAGACCAAGTGTGTATTTGTGGGAAATATTGGGGAGGGGAGTTCTTTGTCTGAAACCCCACCTCAGGTACAGAACTAAGACCAGTGGAAGATTTGGAAAGAGAAGGTGGTAGATGGATGCCCCTATCTCCTTCCCAACCAAAGGGATTTTCAAAAGCTGAACCGTCTAGCCACTAGTCTACCATTGCCATGGATCTTGATTGTTCCAATTGCTACTGTTGTCCAATCTGGTGGTCCCAGCTCTCCTAGGACAGTCCTGATTATAGCAAGTTTCTACAACCTGCCCCACTCCCCACATCTTCAAAGGGTATCAGGAAATCTCTCTTGAGATCAAAAGGGAACACAAGGGAGAAAATTAATTTTAGGCAAAAGCAACAGTCTCCCTTCCCTTTTCCAATGTTAGGCTTTACTTCTTGTCATGGAGCTCTAATTCAACAAGATATTATCCCACAGCATTGTAATGATGTTTCCCCACACTCATGGGTATGTTATTGGTGAGCAGTGCTCCTCCATCTTTTCCATCCTCAAACAGTCAAACCCAAAGGCACTGTGTGGGGCACAGGTTAAATCTTTTCACTATCAAGGATAGTAGAGATGCTATATCTGGCCTCTAACAGCATAGTCCCAGATGTGCTAAGCGAAGAGATGGAAATAGCAGAGATGAAAAGAAATGTGGGCTAGAGGCAATGCAATCATGAAGATTTTGAGAGGATATTCCCTGAGTATGTGAATCCCAATTTGTTATGGGAGCTTCCTATTAGTGGCTGCTGGGGATCTACTTCCCCTTTTTTGGTATGGGGTCATGATTATTTCTCCCCCAATAGGATGGTCAGTAAGTTTGTCCAGTATTGTGAAGGGCTGTTATCTGAGTCTGAATGTTGAGGAATGCAAACAGCATTATCAGTCTTTCTGTCCTATTCTTCTGCATGAGTGAGACACTATAGCAGATATTGAATCTTGTGAGATGTCATGGAGGGAAACTTTCTGACAAATAGAGAAATAGGACTGTAATCAGAAAAGGCATTTTTCATAAGTCTCTCATCAGTCTCCTGGCTTGACACTTTGGTATGCTGGCCCATTTGAATTATGCCAACTGAAAAAGTTTTACCAGGTCTCTTCTCCCTTTCCTTCCCCATAGGTCACAGCAGGAAGTCTCCTGGAAGGATCCTACTCCTGAACAGCTCTCAAGCACTGCTGCTACTGCTGCTGCTTTGTTTGTTATGATTCTTGTGCCCCATGTTGGGCGCCATTTGTTCCTGAAGCCTCCTGTTAGTGGCTGCTGTTGATCTACTTCTAACCATCAGAATACATGCTTTAATGTGAGTAGATGATAACAATACAAGGAGACTGAGAGGCAGTTGCAATCTCTGATCTTCCTTCTTTTCTCATTTACCTCCAATTTATTTCATTCCAAATTCACAAGCAACATCTGTGTCAATAAAAGCTGATTTACAATTGCTTCAGGCATGTAATGATTCATAGTTGTGGGGGCTTTCGGGCGATCTGACCTGTCCCTTCCCACATAATCCTTAACAATTCCCCCTTTTTGTTTTGTTTCCATTGCTTCAAGCAACAGGTTATTTCAGCCTTCTAGACAAACTCCATGATCTCTTTAAAGATGAAAAATGATAACTGATCAGGCTCTGATGTGTAATTGGACATGCAATGTATGAAACTTGTTTTGCAGTATACATATTTTGTACATCCATTGCGAATAGACAAAGAACTGAGTCTAAATTGTAAAGGAAAAAGAAAGCAGAAACAATCGCTTTGGGAAATTACAGTATTATTTTAATAATTTTAAGCTTCTCCCAGAAAAAAAGGCTTCCCAAATCAGTAACATTTATATTTTTATAAGGAGTGCAAAACAGTTTACATACATTGATTCGATTCTCCCAAAAACTTTGTGAATAAAGTATTACAAGTATTATTAGCTCTATTTTATACATGAGAGAACTGATGCAGAGAGAAATTGAATAATTTGCTGTAGTTCACACAGATTCACAGAGGGGAAGATATTTGGCCAAAGTGTCATTGGGTAGAGGGGCAGCTCAATGGCAGTGGATAGAGGACCGGCCCTGAAGTCAGGCTGACCTAAGTTCAGCTCCAGCCTCACACACTTAACATTTCCTACCTGTGTGGGCTATTCACTTAACCTCAATCGTCTCTGTAAAAAGAGAAAAGTTCATTAAGAGTCTTGGATAGAGGAAAGATGTGGAGGAAATTGATAGGGTAAGAAAGGGGAGAAGGAGGAAGCTGAGAGTAAAAGAGTGGAGGGGAGACAGAGGAAAAAGGGAGAGGTGCGATGAAGGAGGAGTGCCAGCATAGGAAGATCCAAGGGAGAAAGAAGAGAAGAAAAAGGCGGGGTATGGGCAGGGGCATGGTGGAAGTCTGAAAGGGGAAGATGAGCCGGGAAGAGGCCGCGAGGAGGGAAGATGCGCCCCAACCCGGGTGAGCAAAAGAGTTGTTGCTTTTGTGGAACGACTTGTAGGCTGCCTCCCTCAGGCTGGACCTTGCTCTTTCCCTTTCCCTTTTCCGGTACCCGCCCTTCTGACCTGCAGACACCTGGTCCCGCCCCTTTTGCAGCGGGATTTTTGGAATCCGTTTCCATTTTTCATACATCGGCGGAATCTCCGGCTTGGCCGCTTAAAAGTGCAGGGATGAAGCCGTCTCCGGAGACACTTGCAACCTCATCTCTCCAAGGCCATGATGGTGCCGCAGACTCTGCCGCTGCTGCTTTCTGCCCTGATGTCAGGGGCGATTTCGAAGTCCCTGGCCCCGCCTCCCAGCAGCCTTCTCCCCAAGAGGAGCTGCCAGATCAGCCACTTCAAGTCTCTTTCGCCTCGGGAGCTGGAAACCTTCAAGGTGGCCAAGGACGCCTACCTACGTTCCTAGAGGGCTTTTTGTACTCCACTCCTGCCACCTCGCACTTCCCCGGGGTTCTAACCTCGATCTCTTTTACTGTGCTCCAATACTCATCTCTCGCACTTAGGTCTAACCTTCATCCTTCCTTCTTGATCTCTGTCCCTTTCTCTGTTTCTAACCTCCGTCCTACATCGCAAGGAGCTAAAATGGTCACAAGTCTTTAACGTCTTCCTCTTCATCCCCTCAAGGAGAAGACCATGCTTCAGACGGAGAGGAAATGTAGCTCCAGATTCTTCCACAGAAACTGGGACCTTCGGCAGCTGCCGGTAAGAAGGGGCGCTCCCCACCTGTCAGTCCCACATCACCTTTCTCCAAAATCTGTCGCATCCCCATTTCTCTCCCCCATCTGTCGGTCCTCCCCGGTCTCCTTCCCCTGTTCCCTTCATCAGCCTCTCCCTCACAACGCCTCTCATCTCTCCCCTCACAGGTGTCAGTTCGGCCCGTGGTCTTACAGGCTGAGCTGAAATTGACTCTGGAGGTCTTGAAAGCCGTAACCAAGCCTGAGTTGGACAGCGTTCTGGCTCAGCCCCTACAAACGCTCAGCCACATCCACCAAGAGATCCAAAGCTGTGTGAGTACTGGAGGATGGGCGGGGCCCCCCTGGACCAATGGGCATGGAGCTGTTCCCTGTCTCTCAGGTGCCTGGGGCCCTTGCAGTGAGACTGAGAGGCTGCAATACTTGGATCCCCCTCCCCCCACCCATCAAATGCCTGGGTTCCCTTCCCTTTTGTCAAGTCCACACTCTCCCTACACAGGTTACTTCCCAGACCTCTAAAGAACACAGGCTTCCAGGCCGCCTGAAGAATTGGCTGAACAAGCTCAGTGAGGCCAGAAAGGTGAGTTAGAATAGCTTCATATCTATTGATGGCACCCAGCTATGGAAGGGAGGAGTCAGAGGGAACCCCAGAGTCTGGGCAGCTAGAGGCTCTGTCTCCTTCTGAGGGAGGAACAGGACCCAGAATTCCCCAGAGTACCCTTATCCCTGTGTCTCTTGCCTTCAGGAGCCTCAAAATTGCCTAGAAGCATCCATCATGCTCAATCTCTTCCGACTCCTGACCCAAGACCTCCGATGTGTAGCCTATGGGGACCTCTGTTGAAGATCCAGACCCAGCTTGCGGTCTGAGACTGAACTTTTGCACTCCAAACTTTATTTATGGACCAACACCCTTCTAATTTATTCATTCCCTCCGCCCCCAACACTCACATATTTATATGCCAGAGGATTGTTTTGTACTTTTGTATTTTTTTCTATATTTTGTTAAATAAATAAGAAAACACAAAACAATTGAAAGCCTGTGTGTTGCTTTGTAGCTGTTTTCTGTGTGACTCTTTGTGGGTATAAACAAATGTGGTTGTGGGTTTCTGTGTGTAGCTTGGAGAAGGTGAGAATGGGGATTTGTGGGATTGTGTGTGTAACTGTAGATCTGTACATGACTGTGAACAGGTAGGGTTGTGAATATGTGAATGCAATTGTGGGTCTGTGTAATAGTGTATATAGTGTATATAGTATATGTAATAGAGGGCAGTGCATGGTTGTGAGCAGGTGGGATTGTGAGTCTGTCTATGTGTGTGTGCAGTTGTAGGTTTGTGTATGGCTGTAAGCTAGTGAGATTGTGGGTTTGTATGTGTGGGTATAAGTGGGACTATAGGATATGTGATGACCTGGATCTCAGTGTGGGTGCAGTCTGGATCTACTTTGACCTTGCTTGTGGGCTCCACTTTGCTGGGAAGGTAGTACCTGGGCTGGAAAATTAGATTGCATTTAATATTGTCTCTAGTCAACCCCTACGGCCTGATTCTGAGTAAGCTCCTTGGACCTAGGTGATAGGGATCAGGAATCAATGTGTCCTCTTAGAGGAGCCAGCTGCATGCTGGGGTTGGGAGACCATTAGACATAAGGAGATTTCTTGATTCATTGTCCTCCCTTGGGAAAGAAGACAGTCCATGGAATTTATGCATCTTGCCTCACTTGCCTATGGTATTTACACACTAATTTGGTTCTTGCTCTTCTCCACTAAGATCAATTGAAGATGCAGCATAAAGTAAGGGGCAGGGAGAGCAGAAAACAGGGTGTCTACACAACAGGGTAGTAGCACGATTCTTGAAGAGACTGGGGGGCCCTGAAAACAACATCAAATTCAATTCTTTTCCATTGAGAGGTGATGGATTTTCTCTTTCTGTATTGTTTATTCGCTTCTACAGGTCTTTAGCATTTTATGTGTGTTTTCTACATGATCAAATACAAGTTGCCTTATTCCTAAAATTCATATTAAACAATAAATATCTGTAGGAGTTGGGGGCTCTATTATCTAGATACACTTAGAGAAACTGAGTCATATGCTATGATTTATTTTGGAGTTTTTCCTGGATGAATTCCATATGTGTATGTGGGGAAGATGAAAGGAAAGATATTGACTTTTTTGGAGTCCTTCAGATTAGAAATATTTCATGTGAGTTTATAAATTTCATGGGGGAGTGAGGAAGGGATTCACAATTTACAAATACACATAAAGATTAAATTATTTAAGATTAGGAATAATATGATGGGCAATCCCCAAATATAAAATGGATGGAGGCACATATTGACCCAGATAATAACAGATTCTTATAGAAGTTTAGCCTGTAGTAAATCAAATTTGTAAATCTATAAACCACTTGAGTCTGCAAACGTCTGATCTATTTGCCAAGTGGAGAGATGTGGTAGCTAAGGGCAGTACCAATTTTACAATTTGATAAAACTGTAAGATGGTAGGGAAGAGTGTGAGCAGTTATCAACTAAGGAAACAGTGAGAAGCAGAGAAATTTCGAGAAAGCTTGGCAAGATCTTGGCAACTAAAAATATTCATCCTGAGGATATTTAAAGATGAAAGTGGAAATAACAAAAGATTGAAGTTGAGAAAGAGAAATAAATAGTTTCATGTAACACCTGTAGACTGTGTGTGACACTTAGTGAATACTCCATGTGTCAAGTGGTCCACAGCAGCTGTATAAGAAGTCAAAGTCATCAATTTGAGTGTCATCATCTTGAAACCCACAGGAAATCAGTATCCCTTGATTCATTGGGGGGGAGGAAGAAGACAGCATATTTGAATTGTCCACCAGATGGTGTTATATTCAAGTCACCAACCAAGTGGTCTCATCAGGTTCTCTTTGGCACCAAGACTCCCCCACCCCACCAAACAGTCTGGCTCTAAATAAATGGGGAAGTAAGCCAAAACAAAACGTGACCAAAAGAATATCTATTCTGACCAGGTTCAAAATTTAGATTAGAGGATTATGAAATATTAGAAACATTAAAATATTAATCTATTGGTCCTCACAGAGCTCCACGTCCCCCAACACTTCATCTGATCTTTATCAGTTGAAACAACCTCTTTTTTCTCAATTCATAAGACTATAGCCACATAACAAAAAATGTAGGAAAAGGTTCAGTGTGCTTGCTTGGAGTATTTTTAACCCCAAACTTATCCCCAAACTTCCTTTTCCTTGCCTTATTGCCATTTTCTTTTGAGTTATCAGAGGGACAATTTCAAAACACCTGTACTCTAACCCTGCAGGTCATGAAAAAAACCAAGTGTATATTTGGGTGAAATTTTGGGGAGGGGAGTTGTATGTCTGAAACCCCACCTCAGGTACAGAACTAAGATCAGTGGAAGATTTGGAAAGAGAAGGTGGTAGATGGGTGTACCTCTCCTTCCCAACCAAAGGGATTTTCAAAAGCTTAACCTTCTAGCCACTAGTCTACCATTACCACGGGTCTTGATTGTTCCAACTGCTGCTGTTGTCCAATCTGGTGGTCCGGCTCTCCCAGGACAGTCCTGATTACAGCAAGTCCCTACAAGCTGCCCTGCTCCCCACATCTTCAAAGGGTATGAGGAAATCTCTCTTGAGATCAAAGGGGGACACAAGGGAGAAAATTAATTTTAGGCAAAAGCAACAGTCTCCCTTCCCTTTTCCAATGTTAATATTTACTTCTTATCATGGAGCTCTAATTCAATATGGGTAATCCCCATAGCACTGTAATGATGTTTCCCCACACTCATGGGCATGTGAGCCCATTTTTTTAGTGAGCAATGCTCCTCCCTCTTTTCTATCCTCAAACAGTCAAATCCAAAGCCACTGTGTGGGGCACAGGTTAAATCTTTTCACTATCAAGGATAGTAGACATGCTATATCTGGCCTCTAATAGCATAGTCCCAGATGTGCAAAGAGAGCAAATAGAAATAGCAAAGAAGAAAACAGAGTTGTGGGCTAGAGGCAACCCAGTTATGAAGATGTTAAAAGGATATTCACAGAGTATGTGAACCCAAGGGCGCCATTTGGTTTGGGAGCCTCCTGTTAGTGGCTGCTGAGGATCTACTTCCCCATTTTTTGTTTTATGGGGACAATTATTTTCCCCCAACAGAATGGTCAGTATGTTTGTCCAGTAATGTTGAGGGTTGTTATCTGAGTCTGAATGTTGAGGAATGCAAAGAGCACTGTCAAAGTCTTTCTGTTCTATTCTTCTGGATGGTTGCAGAGTGAGACACTATAGTAGGTATTGAATCTTGTGACATGTCATGGAGGCAAACTTTTTGACAAATGGAGAAATAGAGGTGTATTCAGAAGAGGCATTTTTCAGAAGTCTCTCAGCAGTCTCCTGGCTTGACTCTTTGGTGTGTTGGCCCATTATAATTACCCCAACTGAAAAAGTCTTACCAGGTTCCTTCTCCTTTTCCTCCCCAGAGGTTACAGCAGGAATTCTCCCAGGACGATCCCATTCACAAACAGCTCTCAAGCACTGCTGCTGATACTGCTGCTTTGTTTCTTGTGATTCTTGTGCCCCATGTTGAGCGCCATTTGTGCCTGAAGCCTCCTGGTAGTGGCTGCTGGGGATCTACTTCTGACATCAGAATAGATGCTTTCATGTGGGTGGATGATATCAATACAAGGACAACGAGAGGCAAGTTCAATCTCTGATCTCCCTCCTTTTCTCTTTTGCCTCCAATTTATTTCATTCCCAATCCATAAACAACATCTGTGTCAATAAAAGCTGATATGCAATTGTTCAGGCTTCTTAGGATTCACAGTTGTGGGGGCTTTCTGGAGAATTGACCTGGCCCTTCCCACTTAGGCACAATCCTTAACAATTTCCTTTTTTTGTTTTGTTTCCATTGCTTCAAGCAACAGGTTATTTTAGCTTTCTAGATAAATTCCATGGTCTCTTCAAAGATGAAGCATGATAACTGGTCAGGCTGTGATGTGTAATTGGACATACAATGTATGAAACTTGTCTTGCAGTATACATATTTTGTACATCCATTGCGAATAGACAAAGAGCTGGGTCAATAATTGTAAAGGAAAAAGAAAGCAGAAACAACCACTTTGGGAAATTACAGTATTATTTTAATAACTTTGAGCTTCTCCTAGAAACAAAGGCTCTCAAGAACAGTAACATTTAGATGTTTATAAGGAGTGCAAAACAATTTACATACATTGATTTGATTCTCCCCAAAACTTTGTGAATAAAGTGTTACAAGTATTATTAGCTCCATTTTATACATGAGAGAACTAAAGCAGAGAGAAATTGAATAATTTGCTCTAGTTCACACAGATTCACAGAGGGGACGATATTTGGCTAAAGAGTCATGGAGTAGAGGGGCAGCTCAATGGCAGTGGATAGAGCACTATCCCTGAAGTCAGGATGATCTGAGTTGAGTCCAGCCTCACACACTTAACGCTTCCTACCTATTTGGGTAAGTCAATTAACCCCCATTGCTTGTGTAAAAAATCGAAAGTTAAGAGTCTTGGGAAGAACAAAGGAAAGATTTGGAGGAAATTGATAGGGTAAGAAAGAGGAGAAGGAGGAAGCTGAGAGTAAAATATTGGAGGGGAGACAGAGGAAAAAGGGAGAGATTGGCTGGAGAGATCCAAGGGAGAAAGCAGGGAAGAAAAAGGGGGTGGTTATGGGAAGGGACAGCGTGGCCTGGAGGAGGGAAGATGCGCCCCAAGCGGGGCGAGCTCAAGAGCTGCTGGTTTTGTGGAACACCTTGCTGGCTGCCTCCCTTAGGCTGGACCTTGCTCTTTCTATTTCCCTTTCCCGGTACCCGCCCTTCTTACCTGCAGACACCTGGCCCCGCCCCTTTCGCAGCGGGATTTTTTGAATCTGTTTCCATTTTTCACACATCAGGGGAATCTCCGGCTTGGCCGCTTAAAAGTGCAGGGATGAAGCCGTCTCCAGAGACACTTGCAACCTCATCTCTCCAAGGCCATGATGGTTCCGCAGGCTCTCCCGCTGCTGCTTTCTGCCCTGATGTCAGGGGCGATTTCGAAGTCCCTGGCCCCGACTCTCAGCAGCCTTTCCCCCAAGAGGAGCTGCCAGATCAGCCAGTTCAAGTCTCTTTCGCCTCGGGAACTGGAAACCTTCAAGGTGGCCAAGGATGCCTACGTAAGTTCCTGGAGGGCTTTTGTACTCCACTCCTGCTACCTCCCACTTCCCAGGGGTCTAACATCGATCTCTTTTACTGTGCTCCAATACTCATCTCTCGCACTTAGGTCTAACCTTCATCCTTCCTTCTTGAGCTCTGTCCCTTTCTCTGTTTCGAACCTCCGTCCTACACCACAAGGACCTAGAAGGGTCACAAGCCTTTAACGTCTTCCTCTTCATCCCCTCAAGGAGAAGATCATGCTTCAGACGGAGAGGAAATGTAGCTCCAGGTTCTTCCACAGGAACTGGGACCTTCGGCAGCTGCCGGTAAGAAGGGGCGCTCCCCACCTCTCAGTCCCACATCACCTTTCTCCAAAATCTGTCGCATCCCCATTTCTCTACCCCATCTGTCGGTCCTCCCCCGTCTCCTTCCCCTGTCCCCTTCATCAGCCTCTCCCTCACAACGCCTCTCATCTCTCCCCTCACAGGTGTCAGTTCGGCCCGTGGTCTTACAGGCTGAGCTGAAATTGACTCTGGAGGTCTTGAAAGCCGTAACCAAGCCTGAGTTGAACAGCGTTCTGGCTCAGCCCCTGCAAACGCTCAGCCACATCCACCAAGAGATCCAAAGCTGTGTGAGTACTGGAGGATGGGCGGGACTCCCCTGGACAGATGGGCATGGAGCTGTTCCCTGTCTCTCAGGTGCCTGGGGCCCTTGCAGTAAGGCTGAGAGGCTGCAATAGTTGGATCTCCCCTCCCCCCACCCATCAAATGCCTGGGTTCCCTTCGCTTTTATCAAGTCCACTCTCTCCCTACACAGGTTACTTCCCAGACCTCTAAAGAACACAGGCTTCCAGGCCGCCTGAAGAATTGGCTGAACAAGCTCAGTGAGGCCAGAAAGGTGAGTTAGAATAGCTTCATATCTATTGATGGCACCCAGCTATGGAAGGGAGGAGTCAGAGGGAACCCCAGAGTCTGGGCACCTAGAGGCTCTGTCTCCTTCTGAGGGAGGAGCAGGACTCAGAATTCCCCAGAGTACCCTAATCCCTGTGTCTCTTGCCTTCAGGAGCCTCAAAATTGCCTAGAAGCATCCATCATGCTCAATCTCTTCCGACTCCTGACCCAAGACCTCCGATGTGTAGCCTATGGGGACCTCTGTTGAAGATCCAGACCCATCTTGCGGTCTGAGACTGAACCTTTGCACTTCAAACCTTTATTTATGGACCAACACCCTTCTAATTTATTCATTCCCTCCGCCCCCAACACTCACATATTTATATGCCAGAGGATCGTTTTGTACTTTTGTATTTTTTTCTATATTTTCTTAAATAAATAAGAAAACACACAAAACAATTAAAAGCCTGTCTGTTGCTTTGTAGCTGTTTTCCATGTGACTCTTTGTGGTTATAAGCAAATGTGGTTGTGGGTTTCTGTGTGTAGCTTGGAGAAGGTGAGATTGTGGATTTTGGGGTTTATGTGTGTAATTGTTGGTCTGTATATGACTTTGTACAGGTAGGGTTGTGAATATGTGAATGCAATTGTGGGTCTGTGTAATAGTGTATATAGTGTATATAGTATATGTAATAGAGGGCAGTGCATGGTTGTGAGCAGGTGGGATTATGAGTCTGTCTATATGTGTATGTGTACTTGTAGGTTGGGGTATGGCTGTGAGTTGGGTGGGATTGTGAGTCTGTCTATGTGTGTGTGCAGTTGTAGGTTTGTGTATGGCTGTAAGCTAGTGAGATTGTGGGTTTGTATGTGTGGGTATAAGTGGGACTATAGGATATGTGATGACCTGGATCTCAGTGTGGGTGCAGTCTGGATCTACTTTGACCTTGCTTGTGGGCTCCACTTTGCTGGGAAGGTAGTACCTGGACTGGAAAATTAGATTGCATTGAATATTGTCTCTAGTCAACCCATACGGCCTGATTCTGAGTAAGCTCCTTGGACCTAGGTGATAGGGATCAGGAATCAATGTGTCCTCTTAGAAGAGCCAGCTGCATGCTGGGGTTGGGAGACCATTAGACATAAGGAGATTTCTTGATTCATTGTCCTCCCTTGGGAAAGAAGACAGTCCATGGAATTTATGCATCTTGCCTCACTTGCCTATGGTATTTACACACTAATTTGGTTCTTGCTCTTCTCCACTAAGATCAATTGAAGATGCAGCATAAAGTAAGGGGCAGGGAGAGCAGAAAACAGGGTGTCTACACAACAGGATAGTAGCACAATTCTTGAAGAGATTGGGGGGGCCCTGAAAACAACATCAAATTCAATTCTTTTCCATTGAGAGGTGATGGATTTTCTGTTTCTGTATTGGTTTATTCACTTTTACATCTTTAGCATCTTATGTGACTTTTCTACATGATCAAATACAAGTTGCCTCATCCCTAAAGTTCTCATTATACATTAAATATCTGTATGAGTTGGGGGCTCTATTACCTAAATTTAGATAAATTGAGTCATGGGCTGTGATTTATTTTGGAGTTTTTTCTGGATTAATGCCAGATGTATGTGTGGGGAAGATGAAAGGAAAGAAACTAACTTCTTTTGATTCCTTCAGATTAGGAATCTTTCATGTGAGTTTATAATTTGCATGGGGGAGTGAGGAAGGGGTTCACAAGTTGCAAATACACATTAAGATTAAATTATTTAAGATTAGGAAAAAAATACGATGACCAATCAAAGCAGTGTTGTCCATTTGAAAGAGTTATTGACAGCCCCAAATAGAAAATGGATGGGCGAACAGATATTGACCCAGGTAATAGCAGATTCTTACAGAAGTTTAGTCTGTGGAAATCAAAGGGTTCTCTAAACTACTTGAGTCATCAAATGTCTGATGTATTTGCCAAGTGGAGAGATGTGATAGCTAAGGGCAGTACCAATTTTACATTATAAAACTGTCAGATGGTAAGGAAGTGTTTGAGCTGTATCAACTCAGGAAACAGTGAGAAGAAGAGAAATTTGGAGAAAGCTTGGCAAGATCTTGGCAACTAAAAACATTCATCCTGAGGAAATTTAAAGATGAAAGTGGAAATAACAAAAGATTAAAGTTGAGAAAGAGAAGTCAATATTTTCATGAAACACCCGTGGGCAGTACATGACACTTGATGAGTACTCCATGTGTCAACTGGGCCACAGCAGCTGTGTAAGAAGTCCACGTCTTCAATTTAAGTGTCATCATCTTGAAATCCACAGAAAATCAGTATCCCTTGATTCATTGCGGGGGAGGGAGAGGACGGCACATTTGAATTGTCCACCAGATGGTGCTATATTCAAGTCACCAACCAAGTGGTCTCCTCAGGGTCTCTGGCACCAAACTTCCCCCACCCCACCACGCAGTCTGGCTCTAAACAAATGGGCAAGTGAGCCAAAACAAAACTTGATGAAAAGAAAATCTATTCTGACCAGGTTCTGAATGGAGGTTAGAGGGTTATGAAATACTAAAAACATTAAAATATGAAATGATCGCCACAGAACTCAAAGTCCCCCAACACTTCATCTGGTCTTTATCAGTTGAAACAACCTCTTTTCTCTCAATTCATAAGACTATAGCCACATAACAAAAAATGTAAGAAAAAGGGTTCAGTGTGCTTACTTGGAGTATTTTTTAACCCCAAACCTATCACCAAACTTCCTTTTCCTTGCCTTATTGCCATTTTGTTTTTGAATTATCAGAGGGACAATTTCAAAACACCTGTACTCTGACCTTGCAGGTAATGAAAAAAGAACAAGTGTATCTTTGTGGGAAATTTTGGGGAAGGGAGTTTTATGTCTGAAACCCCACCACAGGTACAGAACTAAGATCAGTGGAAGATTTGGAAAGAGAAGGTGTTAGATGGATGTACCTCTCTTTCCCAACCAAAGGGATTTTCAAAAGCTGAACCTTCTACCCACTAGTCTACCATTATTACGGGTCTTGATTGTTCCAACTGCTGTTGTTGTCCAATCTGGTGGTGCCAGCTCTTCCAGGACAGTCCTGATTACAGCAAGTCCCTACATGCTGCCCCATTCCCCACATCTTCAAAGGGTATGAAGAAATCTCTCTTGAGATCAAAGGGGACACAAGGGAGAAAATTAATTTTAGGCAAAAGCAACAGTCTCCCTTCCCTTTTCCAATGTTAGTCTTTACTTCTTGTCATGGAGCTCTAATTCAACAAGATATTATCCCACAGCACTCTAATGATGTTTCCCCACACTCATGGGCATGTGAGCCCATTTTTTGGTGAGCAATGCTCCTCCCTCTTTTCTATCCTCAAACAGTCAAACCCAAAGGCACTGTGTGGGGCACAGGTTAAATCTTTTCACTATCAAGGGTAGTAGACATGCTATATCTGGCCTCTAACAGCATAGTCCCAGACCTGCTAAGAGAGCAAATGGAAATAGCAAAGAAAACAGAGTTGTGGGCTAGAGGTAACCCAGTTATAAAATTTTTGAAAGGATATTCCCAGAGTTTGTGAACCCAAGGGCACCATTTGGTTTGGGAGCCTCCTGTTAGTGGCTGCTGAGGATCTACTTCCCCATTTTTTGTTTTATGGGGACAATTATTTTCCCCCAACAGAATGGTCAGTATGTTTGTCCAGGAATGTTGAGGGCTGTTATCTGAGTCTGAATGTTGAGGAATGCAAAAAGCACTGTCCAAGTCTTTCTCTTCTATTCTTCTGGATGATTGTAGAATGAGACACTATAGTAGGTACTGAATCTTGTGAGATGTCATGGATGCAAACTTTTTGACAAATGGAGAAATAGAGTTGTATTCAGAACAGGCTTTTTCCATAAGTCTCTCAGAACTCTCCGGGCGTGACATTTTGGTGTGCTGGCCCATTTTAATTACCCCAACTGAAAAAGTATTACCAAGTTTCTTCTCATTTTCCTCCCCCCAGGTTACAGCAGGAATTCTCCCAGGAGGATCCCATTCACAAACAGCTCTCAAGCACTGATGATGATGCTGCTTCTTTGTTTCTTATTATTCTTGTGCCCCATGTTGGGCGCCATTTGTTCCTGAACCCTCCTGTTAGTGGCTGCTGGGGATCTACTTCTGACATCAGAATAGATGCTTTCATGTGAGTGGATGATATCAATACAAGGACACTGAGAAGTAGGTGCAATCTCTGATCTCCCTCCTTTTCTCTTTTGCCTCCAATTTATTTCATTCCCAATCCACTAACAACATCTGTGTCAATAAAAGCTGATATGCAATTGCTTCAGGTATGTTAGGATTCACAGTTGTGGGGGCTTTCTGGAGAACTGACCTGCCCCTTCCCACTTAGGCACAATCCTTAAAAATTTCCTGTTTTTTGTTTTGTTTCCATTGCTTCAAGCAACAGGTTATTTTAGCTTTCTAGATAAATTCCATGGTCTCTTCAAAGATGAAGCATGATAACTGGTCAGGCTGTGATGTGTAATTGGACATACAATGTATGAAACTTGTCTTGCAGTATACATATTTTGTACATCCATTGCGAATAGACAAAGAGCTGGGTCAATAATTGTAAAGGAAAAAGAAAGCAGAAACAATCACTTTGGGAAATTACAGTATTATCTTAATAACTTTGAGCTTCTCCCACAAACAATGGCTCTCAAGAACAGTAATATTTATATGTTTATAAGGAGTGCAAAACACTTTATGTACATCGACTTGATTCTCCCCATAACTTTGTGAATCAAAAATTGCAACTATTATTAGCTCCATTACATGAGAGTACTAAAGCAGAGAGAAATTGAATAATTTGCTCTAGTTCACACAGATTCACAGAGGGGACAATATTTGACTGAATAGTCATGTGGTAGAGGGGCAGCTCAATGGCAGTGGATAGAGCACCAGCCCTGAAGTCAGGATGATCTGAGTTGACATCCAGCCTCACACACTTAACACTTCCTACCTATTTGGGCAAGTCAATTAACCCCCGTTTCTTGTGTAAAAAAATCAAAAGTTAATTGTCTTGGGCAGAGCAAAGGAAAGATTTGGAGGAAATTGATAGGGTAAGAAAGGGGAGAAAGAGGAAGCTGAGAGTAAAATATTGGAGGGGAGACAGAGGAAAAAGGGATAGATGGGCTGAAGAGAGGTCCCCAAGGGAGATAGAAGGTAAGAAAAAGGGGGTTATGGGAAGGGACAGGGTGGCCGCGAGGAGGGAAGATGCGCCCCAAGCGGGGCGAGCCCAAGAGCTGCTGCTTTTGTGGAATTACTTGCAGGCTGCCTCCCTTAGGCTGGACCTTGCTCTTTCCATTTCCCTTTCCCGGTACCCGCCCTTCTTACCTGCAGACACCTGGCCCCGCCCCTTTCGCAGCGGGATTTTTGGAATCTGTTTCCATTTTTCACACATCAGGGGAATCTCCGGCTTGGCCGCTTAAAAGTGCAGGGATGAAGCCGTCTCCAGAGACACTTGCAACCTCTTCTCTCCAAGGCCATGATGGTTCCGCAGGCTCTCCCGCTGCTGCTTTCTGCTCTGATGTCAGGGGCGATTTCGAAGTCCCTGGCCCCGACTCCCAGCAGTCTTTCCCCGGAGAGGAGCTGCCAGATCAGCCAGTTCAAGTCTCTTTCGCCTCGGGAGCTGGAAACCTTCAAGGTGGCCAAGGATGCCTACGTAAGTTCCTGGAGGGCTTTTGTACTCCACTCCTGCCACCTCGCACTTCCCAGGGATCTAACGTCGATCTCTTTTACTGTGCTCCAATACTCATCTCTCGCACTTAGGTCTAACCTTCATCCTTCCTTCTTGAGCTCTGTCCCTTTCTCTGTTTCGAACCTCCGTCCTACACCACAAGGACCTAGAAGGGTCACAAAACTTTAACGTCTTCCTCTTCATCCCCTCAAGGAGAAAGCCATGCTTCAGACGGAGAGAAAATGTAGCTCCAGGTTCTTCCACAGGAACTGGGACCTTCGGCAGCTGCCGGTAAGAAGGGGCGCTCCCCACCTGTCAGTCCCACATCACCTTTCTCCAAAATCTGTCGCATCCCCATTTCTCTCCCCGTTCTGTCGGTCCTCCCCCGTCTCCTTCCCCTGTTCCCTTCATCAGCCTCTCCCTCACAACGCTCCATCTCTCCCCTCACAGGTGTCAGTTCGGCCCGTGGTCTTACAGGCTGAGCTGAAATTGACCCTGGAGGTCTTGAAAGCCGTAACCAAGCCCGAGTTGGACAGCGTTCTGGCTCAGCCCCTACAAACGCTCAGCCACATCCACCAAGAGATCCAAAGCTGTGTGAGTATTGAAGGGTGGGCGGTGCTTCCCTAGACCAATGGGCATGGAGCTGTTCCCTGTCTCTCAGTTGCCTGGGGCCCTTGCAGTGAGACTGAGAGGCTGCAATACTTGGATCTCCCCTCCCCCCACCCATCAAATGCCTGGGTTCCCTTCCCTTTTATCAAGTCCACTCTCTCCCTACACAGGTTACTTCCCAGACCTCTAAAGAACACAAGCTTCCAGGCCGCCTGAAGAATTGGCTGAACAAGCTCAGTGAGGCCAGAAAGGTGAGTTAGAATAGCTTCATATCTATTGATGGCACCCAGGGATGGAAGGGAGGAGTCAGAGGGGACCCCAGAGTCTGGGCACCTAGAGGCTCTGTCTCCTTCTGAGGGAGGAGCAGGACTCAGAATTCCCCAGAGTACCCTTATCCCTGTGTCTCTTGCCTTCAGGAGCCTCAAAATTGCCTAGAAGCATCCATCATGCTCAATCTCTTCCGACTCCTGACCCAAGACCTCCGATGTGTAGCCTATGGGGACCTCTGTTGAAGATCCAGACCCAGCTTGCGGTCTGAGACTGAACTTTTGCACTCCAAACTTTATTTATGGACCAGCATCCTTCTAATTTATTCATTCCTTCCACCCCCAACACTCATATACTTTATATGCCAGAGGATCGTTTTGTACTTTTGTATTTTTTTTCTATATTTTTTTAAATAAATAAGAAAACACACAAAACAATTGAAAGCCTGTGTGTCACTTTGTAGCTGTTTTCTGTGTGACTCTTTGTGGGTATAAGCAAATGTGGTTGTGGGTTTTTTTGTGTAGCTTGGAGAAGGTGAGATTGTGGATTTGTGGGTTTATGTGTGTAATTGTAGATCTGTATATGACTTTGTACAGGTAGCGTTGTGAATATGTGAATGCAGTTGTGGGTCTGTGTATATAGTCAGAGGGTTGTGCATGGTTGTGACCAGGTAGGATTGTGAGTCTGTCTATATGTGTGTGTGTACTTGTAGGTTTGGGTATGGCTATGAGTTGGTGGGATTGTAAGTCTCTCTATGTGTGTGTGTGTGTAGTTGTAGGTTTGTGTTTGGATGTAAGCTGGTGAGATTGTGGGTTTGTATGTGTGGGTATAAGTCTCAAGCACTGCTGCTACTGCTGCTGCTTTGTTTGTTATGATTCTTGTGCCCCATGTTTGGGCGCCATTTTGTTCCTGAAGCCTCCTGTTAGTGGCTGCTGTTGATCTACTTCTAACCATCAGAATACATGCTTTAATGTGAGTAGATGATAACAATACAAGGAGACTGAGAGGCAGTTGCAATCTCTGATCTTCCTTCTTTTCTCATTTACCTCCAATTTATTTCATTCCAAATTCACAAGCAACATCTGTGTCAATAAAAGCTGATTTACAATTGCTTCAGGCATGTAATGATTCATAGTTGTGGGGGCTTTCGGGCGATCTGACCTGTCCCTTCCCACATAATCCTTAACAATTCCCCCTTTTTGTTTTGTTTCCATTGCTTCAAGCAACAGGTTATTTCAGCCTTCTAGACAAACTCCATGATCTCTTTAAAGATGAAAAATGATAACTGATCAGGCTCTGATGTGTAATTGGACATGCAATGTATGAAACTTGTTTTGCAGTATACATATTTTGTACATCCATTGCGAATAGACAAAGAACTGAGTCTAAATTGTAAAGGAAAAAGAAAGCAGAAACAATCGCTTTGGGAAATTACAGTATTATTTTAATAATTTTAAGCTTCTCCCAGAAAAAAAGGCTTCCCAAATCAGTAACATTTATATTTTTATAAGGAGTGCAAAACAGTTTACATACATTGATTCGATTCTCCCAAAAACTTTGTGAATAAAGTATTACAAGTATTATTAGCTCTATTTTATACATGAGAGAACTGATGCAGAGAGAAATTGAATAATTTGCTGTAGTTCACACAGATTCACAGAGGGGAAGATATTTGGCCAAAGTGTCATTGGGTAGAGGGGCAGCTCAATGGCAGTGGATAGAGGACCGGCCCTGAAGTCAGGCTGATAAAGTTCAGCTCAACCCTGCTGTTCCGTAGATAAAAATAAAATCCTGTAAAGTTATTAAGAGTCTTGGATAGAAAGGAAGATGGAAGTGTCGAATGAAAGGGAGAAGGCTAAGAAATCCGTGGAGACAGAGGAGGGTCTGATGGTCCTGCTCGGGAAAAGATCAAAATAAGTGTCGACAGAACCTCGTTAAGAGATCGAAGATAAAACAGGGAAAACCCGCTGAGGAGAAGATGCGCCCCAACCCGGGTGAGCAAAAGAGTTGTTGCTTTTGTGGAACGACTTGTAGGCTGCCTCCCTCAGGCTGGACCTTGCTCTTTCCCTTTCCCTTTTCCGGTACCCGCCCTTCTGACCTGCAGACACCTGGTCCCGCCCCTTTTGCAGCGGGATTTTTGGAATCCGTTTCCATTTTTCATACATCGGCGGAATCTCCGGCTTGGCCGCTTAAAAGTGCAGGGATGAAGCCGTCTCCGGAGACACTTGCAACCTCATCTCTCCAAGGCCATGATGGTGCCGCAGACTCTGCCGCTGCTGCTTTCTGCCCTGATGTCAGGGGCGATTTCGAAGTCCCTGGCCCCGACTCCCAGCAGTCTTCTCCCCGAGAGGAGCTGCCAGATCAGCCAGTTCAAGTCTCTTTCGCCTCGGGAGCTGGAAACCTTCAAGGTGGCCAAGGATGCCTACGTAAGTTCCTGGAGGGCTTTTTGTACTCCACTCCTGCCACCTCGCACTTCCCCGGGGTTCTAACCTCGATCTCTTTTACTATGCTCCAATACTCATCTCTCGCACTTAGGTCTAACCTTCATCCTTCCTTCTTGAGCTCTGTCCCTTTCTCTGTTTCGAATCTCCGTCCTACATCGCAAGGACCTAAAATGGTCACAAGTCTTTAACGTCTTCCTCTTCATCCCCTCAAGGAGAAGACCATGCTTCAGACGGAGAGGAAATGTAGCTCCAGATTCTTCCACAGAAACTGGGACCTTCGGCAGCTGCCGGTAAGAAGGGGCGCTCCCCACCTCTCAGTCCCACATCACCTTTCTCCAAAATCTGTCGCATCCCCATTTCTCTCCCCCATCTGTCGGTCCTCCCCGGTCTCCTTCCCCTGTTCCCTTCATCAGCCTCTCCCTCACAACGCTTCTCATCTCTCCCCTCACAGGTGTCAGTTCGGCCCGTGGTCTTACAGGCTGAGCTGAAATTGACCCTGGAGGTCTTGAAAGCCGTAACCAAGCCCGAGTTGGACAGCGTTCTGGCTCAGCCCCTACAAACGCTCAGCCACATCCACCAAGAGATCCAAAGCTGTGTGAGTATTGGAGGATGGGCGGGGCTCCCCTGGATCAATGGGCATGGAGCTGTTCCCTGTCTCTCAGGTGCCTGGGGCCCTTGCAGTGAGACTGAGAGGCTGCAATACTTGGATCTCCCCTCCCCCCACCCATCAAATGCCTGGGTTCCCTTCCCTTTTATCAAGTCCACACTCTCCCTACACAGGTTACTTCCCAGACCTCTAAAGAACACAGGCTTCCAGGCCGCCTGAAGAATTGGCTGAACAAGCTCAGTGAGGCCAGAAAGGTGAGTTAGAATAGCTTCATATCTATTGATGGCACCCAGCGATGGAAGGGAGGAGTCAGAGGGAACCCCAGAGTCTGGGCACCTAGAGGCTCTGTCTCCTTCTGAGGGAGGAGCAGAACTCAGAATTCCCCAGAGTACCCTAATCTCTGTGTCTCTTGCCTTCAGGAGCCTCAAAATTGCCTAGAAGCATCCATCATGCTCAATCTCTTCCGACTCCTGACCCAAGACCTCCGATGTGTAGCCTATGGGGACCTCTGTTGAAGATCCAGACCCAGCTTGCGGTCTGAGACTGAACCTTTGCACTTCAAACCTTTATTTATGGACCAACACCCTTCTAATTTATTCATTCCCTCCGCCCCCAACACTCACATATTTATATGCCAGAGGATTGTTTTGTACTTTTGTATTTTTTTCTATATTTTGTTAAATAAATAAGAAAACACAAAACAATTGAAAGCCTGTGTGTTGCTTTGTAGCTGTTTTCTGTGTGACTCTTTGTGGGTATAAACAAATGTGGTTGTGGGTTTCTGTGTGTAGCTTGGAGAAGGTGAGAATGGGGATTTGTGGGTTTGCATGTGTAATTGTAGATCTGTATATGACTGAGTACAGCTAGGGTTGTGAATATGTGAATACAATTGTGTTTCTGTGTAATAGTGTATATAGTGTATATAGTATATGTAATAGAGGGCTGTGCATGGTTGTCAGCAGGTGGGATTGTGAGTCTGTCTATGTGTGTGTGTAGTTGTAGGTTTGTGTATGGCTGTAAGCTGGTGCGATTGTGGGTTTGTATGTGTGGGTATAAGTGGGACTAGGGGATATGTGATGACCTGGATCTCAGTGTGGGTGCAGTCTGGATCTACTTTGACCTTGCTTGTGGGCTCCACTTTGCTGG
Organism: Sarcophilus harrisii; assembly: GCF_902635505.1. Lineage (NCBI taxonomy): Eukaryota > Metazoa > Chordata > Mammalia > Dasyuromorphia > Dasyuridae > Sarcophilus > Sarcophilus harrisii. The sequence goes on from NC_045428.1 coordinate 589,430,894, forward strand.
GAAGGTAGTACCTGGGCTGGAAAATTAGATTGCATTGAATATTGTCTCTAGTCAACCCCTACGGCCTGATTCTGAGTAAGCTCCTTGGACCTAGGTGATAGGGACCAGGAATCAATGTGTCCTCTTAGAGGAGCCAGCTGGATGCTGGGGTTGGGAGACCATTAGACATAAGGAGATTTCTTGATTCATTGTCCTCCCTTGAGAAAGAAGACAGTCCATGGAATTTGTGCCTCTTGCCTCACTTGTCTGTGGTATTTACACACTAATTTGGTTCTTGCTCTTCCCCACTAAGATCAATTGAAGATGCAGCATAAAGTAAGGGGCAGGGAGAGCAGAAAACAGGGTGTCTACACAACAGGGTAGTAGCACGATTCTTGAAGAGACTGGGGGGCCCTGAAAACAACATCAAATTCAATTCTTTTCCATTGAGAGGTGATGGATTTTCTCTTTCTGTATTGTTTATTCGCTTCTACAGGTCTTTAGCATTTTATGTGTGTTTTCTACATGATCAAATACAAGTTGCCTTATTCCTAAAATTCATATTAAACAATAAATATCTCTATGAGTTGGGGGCTCTATTATCTAGATACATTTAGACAAACTGAGTCATATGCTATGATTTATTTTGGAGTTTTTCCTGGATGAATTCCATATGTGTATGTGGGGAAGATGAAAGGAAAGATATTGACTTTTTTGGAGTCCTTCAGATTAGAAATATTTCATGTGAGTTTATAAATTTCATGGGGGAGTGAGGAAGGGATTCACAATTTACAAATACACATAAAGATTAAATTATTTAAGATTAGGAATAATATGATGGGCAATCCCCAAATATAAAATGGATGGAGGCACATATTGACCCAGATAATAACAGATTCTTATAGAAGTTTAGCCTGTAGTAAATCAAATTTGTAAATCTATAAACCACTTGAGTCTGCAAACGTCTTATCTATTTGCCAAGTGGAGAGATGTGGTAGCTAAGGGCAGTACCAATTTTACAATTTGATAAAACTGTAAGATGGTAGGGAAGAGTGTGAGCAGTTATCAACTCAGGAAACACTGAGAAGCAGAGAAATTTGGAGAAAGCAAGCGAAGATCTTGCTTAGCTAAAAACATTCATTCTGAGGAAATTTAAAGATGAAAGTGGAAATAACAAAAGATTAAAGTTGAGAAGTCAATATTTTCATGTAACACCTGTAGACTGTGTGTGACACTTGGTGAATACTCCATGTGTCAACTGGTCCACAGCAGCTGTGTAAGAAGTCTAAGTCATCAATTTTAGTGTCATCACCTTGAAACCCACAGGAAATTAGTATCCCTTGATTCATTGGGGGGGAGGAAGAGGACAGCATATTTGAATTGTCCACCAGATGGTGCTATATTCAAGTCACCAACCAAGTGGTCTCCTCAGGGTCTCTTTGGCACCAAGACTCCCCACCAAACAGTCTGGCTCTAAATAAATGGGGAAGTAAGCCAAAACAAGCAGCTGAAAGATATCTATTCTGACCAGGTTCAAAATTTAGATTAGAGGATTATGAAATATTAGAAACATTAAAATATTAATCTATTGGTCCTCACAGAGCTCCACGTCCCCCAACACTTCATCTGGTCTTTATCAGTTGAAACAACCTCTTTTTTCTCAATTCATAAGACTATAGCCACATAACAAAAAATGTAGGAAAAAGGGTTCAGTGTGCTTGTTTGGAGTATTTTTAACCCCAAACTTATCACCAAACATCCTTTTACTTGCCTTATTGCCATTTTCTTTTGAGTGATCAGAGGGACAATTTCAAAACAACTGTACTCTGACCCTGCAGGTCATGAAAAAAGAACAAGTGTATATTTGGGGGAAATTTTGGGGAGGGGAGTTGTATGTCTGAAACCCCACCTCAGGTACAGAACTAAGATCAGTGGAAGATTTGGAAGAAGGTGGTAGATGGGTGTACCTCTCTTTCCCAACCAAAGGGATTTTCAAAAGCTGAACCTTCTAGCCACTAGTCTGCCATTACTACGGGTCTTGATTGTTCCAACTGCTGCTGTTGTCCAATCTGGTGGTCCCAGCTCTTCCAGGACAGTCCTGATTACAACAAGTCCCTACATGCTGCCCTACTCCCCCACATCTTCAAAGGGTATGAGGAAATCTCTCTTGAGATCAAAGGGGGACACAAGGGAGAAAATTAATTTTAGGCAAAAGCAACAGTCTCCCTTCCCTTTTCCAATGTTAATATTTACTTCTTATCATGGAGCTCTAATTCAATATGGGTAATCCCCATAGCACTGTAATGATGTTTCCCCACACTCATGGGCATGTGAGCCCATTTTTTTGGTGAGCAATACTCCTCCCTCTTTTCCATCCTCAAACAGTCAAACCCAAAGGCACTGTGTGGGGCACAGGTTAAATCTTTTCACTATCAAGGATAGTAGAGATGCTATATCTGGCCTCTAACAGCATAGTCCCAGATGTGCTAAGAGAGCAAATGGAAATAGCAAAGAAGAAAACAGAGATGTGGGCTAGAGGCAACCCAGTTATGAAGATGTTGAAAGGATATTCCCAGAATATGTGAACCCAAGGGCGCCATTTGGTTTGGGAGACTTCTGTTAGTGGCTGCTTACGATCTACTTCCCCATTTTTTGTTTTATGGGGACAATTATTTTCCCCCAACAGCATGGTCAGTAAGTTTGTCCAGTAATGTTGAGGGCTGTTATCTGAGTCTGAATGTTGAAGAATGCAAAGAGCACTATCAAAGTCTTTCTGTCCTATCCTTCTGGATGGTTGCAGAGTGAGACACTATAGTAGGTATTGAATCTTGTGACATGTCATGGAGGCAAACTTTCTGACAAATGGAGAAGTAGTCAGAACAGGAATTTTTCATAAGTCTCTCATCAGTCTCCTGGCTTGACTCTTTGGTGTGTTGGCCCATTTTAATTACCCCAACTGAAAAAGTCTTACCAGGTCTCTTCTCCATTTCCTTCCCCACAGGTTACAGTGGGAATTCTCCCGGGAGGATCCCATTCACAAACAGCTCTCCAGTACTGCTGCTGCTGCTGCTTCTTTGTTTCTTATGATTCTTGTGCCCCACGTTGGGCGCCATTTGTTCCTGAAGCCTCCTGTTAGTGGCTGCTGGGGATCTACTTCTGACATCAGAATAGATGCTTTCATGTGAGTGGATGATATCAATACAAGGAGACTGAGAGGCAGGTGCAATCTCTGATCTCCCTCCTTTTCTCTTTTGCCTCCAATTTATTTCATTCCCAATCCACAAACAACATCTGTGTCAATAAAGCAATTTGCTTCAGGCTTGTTAGGATTCACAGTTGTGGGGGCTTTCTGGAGAACTGACCTGCCCCTTCCCACTTAGGCACAATCCTTAACAATTTCCTGTTTTTTGTTTTGTTTCCATTGCTTCAAGCAACAGGTTATTTTAGCTTTCTAGATAAATTCCATGGTCTCTTCAAAGATGAAGCATGATAACTGGTCAGGCTGTGATGTGTAATTGGACATACAATGTATGAAACTTGTCTTGCAGTATACATATTTTGTACATCCATTGGGAATAGACAAAGAGCTGGGTCAATAATTGTAAAGGAAAAAGAAAGCAGAAACAATCACTTTGGGAAATTACAGTATTATTTTAATAACTTTGAGCTTCTCCCAGAAACAAAGGCTCTCAAGAACAGTAACATTTATATGTTTATAAGGAGTGCAAAACAATTTACATACATTGATTTGATTCTCCCCAAAACTTTGTGAATAAAGTATTACAAGTATTATTAGCTCCATTTTATACATGAGAGAACTAAAGCAGAGAGAAATTGAATAATTTGCTCTAGTTCACACAGATTCACAGAGGGGACGATATTTGGCTAAAGAGTCATGGAGTAGAGGGGCAGCTCGATGGCAGTGGATAGAGCACGGGCCCTGAAGTCAGGATGATCTGAGTTGAGTCCAGCCTCACACACTTAACACTTCCTACCTATTTGGGCAAGTCAATTAACCCCCATTGCTTGTGTAAAAAATCAAAAGTTAAGTGTCTTGGGAAGAGCAAAGGAAAGATTTGGAGGAAATTGTTAGGGTAAGAAAGGGGAGAAGGAGGAAGCTGAGAGTAAAATATTGGAGGGGAGACAGAGGAAAAAGGGAGAGATTGGCTGGAGAGATCCAAGGGAGAAAGCAGGGAAGAAAAAGGGAGCGGGGTATGGGAAAGGACAGGGTGGCCGCGAGGATGGAAGATGCGCCCCAAGCGGGGCGAGCCCAAGAGCTGCTGCTTTTGTGGAACAACTTGCTGGCTGCCTCCCTTAGGCTGGACCTTGCTCTTTCTTTTCCCTTTCCCGGTACCGCCCTTGCCTGCAGACCTGGCCCGGCCCTTTCGCAGCGGGATTTTTTGAATCTGTTTCCCATTTTTCACATCTGGGAATCTCCCGGCAGCGCCAAAGTGCAGGGATGAAGCCGTCTCCAGAGACGCGCAGCCTCTCATCTCCAAGGCCGCCCAGTGGTTCCGCAGGCTCTCCCGCTGCTGCTTTCTGCCCTGATGTCAGGGGCGATTTCGAAGTCCCTGGCCCCGACTCTCAGCAGCCTTTCCCCCAGAGGAGCTGCCAGATCAGCCAGTTCAAGTCTCTTTCGCCTCGGGAGCTGGAAACCTTCAAGGTGGCCAAGGATGCCTACGTAAGTTCCTGGAGGGCTTTTGTACTCCACTCCTGCCACCTCCCACTTCCCAGGAGTCTATGGTCGATTTCTTTTACTGTGCTCCAATACTCATCTCTCGCATTAGGTCTAACCTTCATCCTTCCTTCTTGAGCTCTGTCCCTTTCTCTGTTTCGAACCTCCGTCCTACACCACAAGGACCTAGAAGGGTCACAAAACTTTAACGTCTTCCTCTTCATCCCCTCAAGGAGAAGATCATGCTTCAGACGGAGAGGAAATGTAGCTCCAGAGGTTCTTCCCACAGAACTAGGACCCAGCCCGGCCAGCCTACCCGGTAAGAAGGGGCGCTCCCCACCTGTCAGTCCCACATCACCTTTCTCCGTCTATGCATCCCAGGCCTCTACCCACCCCATCTGTCGGTCCTCCCCCGTCTCCTTCCCCTGTCCCCTTCATCAGCCTCTCCCTCACAACGCCTCTCATCTCTCCCCTCACAGGTGTCAGTTCGGCCCGTGGTCTTACAGGCTGAGCTGAAATTGACTCTGGAGGTCTTGAAAGCCGTAACCAAGCCTGAGTTGGACAGCGTTCTGGCTCAGCCCCTACAAACGCTCAGCCACATCCACCAAGAGATCCAAAGCTGTGTGAGTACTGGAGGGTGGGCGGGGCTTCCCTGGACCGATGGGCATGGAGCTGTTCCCTGTCTCTCAGGTGCCTGGGGCCCTTGCAGTGAGGCTGAGAGGCTGCAATACTTGGATCCCCCTCCCCCCACCCATCAAATGCCTGGGTTCCCTTCGCTTTTATCAAGTCCACTCTCCCTACACAGGTTACTTCCCAGACCTCTAAAGAACACAGGCTTCCAGGCCGCCTGAAGAATTGGCTGAACAAGCTCAGTGAGGCCAGAAAGGTGAGTTAGAATAGCTTCATATCTATTGATGGCACCCAGCTATGGAAGGGAGGAGTCAGAGGGAACCCCAGAGTCTGGGCAGCTAGAGGCTCTGTCTCCTTCTGAGGGAGGAGCAGGACTCAGAATTCCCCAGAGTACCCTTATCCCTGTGTCTCTTGCCTTCAGGAGCCTCAAAATTGCCTAGAAGCATCCATCATGCTCAATCTCTTCCGACTCCTGACCCAAGACCTCCGATGTGTAGCCTATGGGGACCTCTGTTGAAGATCCAGACCCAGCTTGCGGTCTGAGACTGAACTTTTGCACTCCCTACTTTATTTATGGACCAACACCCTTCTAATTTATTCATTCCCTCTACCCCCAACACTTATATACTTTATATGCCAGAGGATCGTTTTGTACTTTTGTATTTTTTTCTATATTTTGTTAAATAAATAAGAAAACACACAAAACAATTAAAAGCCTGTCTGTTGCTTTGTAGCTGTTTTCCATGTGACTCTTTGTGGTTATAAGCAAATGTGGTTGTGGGTTTCTGTGTGTAGCTTGGAGAAGGTGAGATTGTGGATTTTGGGGTTTATGTGTGTAATTGTTGGTCTGTATATGACTTTGTACAGGTAGGGTTGTGAATATGTGAATGCAATTGTGGGTCTGTGTAATAGTGTATATAGTGTATATAGTATATGTAATAGAGGGCAGTGCATGGTTGTGAGCAGGTGGGATTATGAGTCTGTCTATATGTGTATGTGTACTTGTAGGTTGGGGTATGGCTGTGAGTTGGTGGGATTGTGAGTCTGTCTATGTGTGTGTGCAGTTGTAGGTTTGTGTATGGCTGTAAGCTAGTGAGATTGTGGGTTTGTATGTGTGGGTATAAGTGGGACTATAGGATATGTGATGACCTGGATCTCAGTGTGGGTGCAGTCTGGGATCTACTGACCTTGCTTGTGGGCTCACTTTGCTGGGAAAGGTAGTACCTGGACTGGAAAATTAGATTGCATTGAATATTGTCTCTAGTCAACCCATACGGCCTGATTCTGAGTAAGCTCCTTGGACCTAGGTGATAGGGATCAGGAATCAATGTGTCCTCTTAGAAGAGCCAGCTGCATGCTGGGGTTGGGAGACCATTAGACATAAGGAGATTTCTTGATTCATTGTCCTCCCTTGGGAAAGAAGACAGTCCATGGAATTTATGCATCTTGCCTCACTTGCCTATGGTATTTACACACTAATTTGGTTCTTGCTCTTCTCCACTAAGATCAATTGAAGATGCAGCATAAAGTAAGGGGCAGGGAGAGCAGAAAACAGGGTGTCTACACAACAGGGTAGTAGCACAAGTCTTGAGGAGATTGGGGGGCCCTGAAAACAACATCAAATTCCGTTCTTTTCCATTGAGAGGTGATGGATTTTCTCTTTCTGTATTGGTTTATTCACTTTTACATCTTTAGCATCTTATGTGTGTTTTCTACATGATCAAATACAAATTGCCTCATCCCTAAAGTTCTTATTATACATTAAATATCTGTATGAGTTGGGGGCTCTATTACCTAAATTTAGAGAAATTGAGTCATGGGCTGTGATTTATTTTGGAGTTTTTTCTGGATTAATTCCAGGTGTGTGTGTGGGGAATATGAAAGGAAAGAAACTGACTTCTTTTGAATCCTTCAGATTAGGAATCTTTCATGTGAGTTTATAATTTGCATGGGGGAGTGAGGAAGGGGTTCACAAGTTGCAAATACACTAAGATTAAATTATTTAAGATTAGGAAAAAAATACGATGACCAATCAAAGCAGTGTTGTCCATTTGAAAGAGTTATTGACAGCCCCAAATAGAAAATGGATGGGCGAACAGATATTGACCCAGATAATAGCAGATTCTTACAGAAGTTTAGTCTGTGGAAATCAAAGGGCTCTCTAAACTACTTGAGTCAGCAAATGTCTGATGTATTTGCCAAGTGGAGAGATGTGGTAGCTAAGGGCAGTACCAATTTTACATTATAAAACTGTCAGATGGTAAGGAAGAGTTTGAGCGGTATCAACTCAGGAAACAGTGAGAAGCAGAGAAATTTCAAGAAAGCTTGGCAAGATCTTGGCAACTAAAAACATTCATCCTGAGGACATTTAAAGATGAAAGTGGAAATAACAAAAGATTAAAGTTGAGAAAGAGAAGTCAATATTTTCATGAAATACCCGTGGGCAGTATGTGACACTTGATGAGTACTCCATGTGTCAACTGGGCCACAGCAGCTGTGTAAGAAGTCTACGTCATCAATTTTAGTGTCATCATCTTGAAATCCACAGAAAATCAGTATCCCTTGATTCATTGCGGGGGAGGGAGAGGACGGCATATTTGAATTGTCCACCAGATGGTGCTATATTCAAGTCACCAATCAAGTGGTCTCCTCAGGGTCTCTGGCACCAAACTTCCCCCACCCCACCACGCAGTCTGGCTCTAAACAAATGGGCAAGTGAGCCAAAACAAAATTTGATGAAAAGAAAATCTATTCTGACCAGGTTCTGAATGGAGGTTAGAGGGTTATGACATACTAAAAACATTAAAATATGTAATGGTCGCCACAGAACTCCACGTCCCCCAACACTTCATCTGGTCTTTATCAGTTGAAACAACCTCTTTTCTCTCAATTCATAAGACTATAGCCACATAACAAAAAATGTAGGAAAAAGGGTTCAGTGTGCTTACTTGGAGTATTTTTAACCCCAAACCTATCACCAAACTTCCTTTTCCTTGCCTTATTGCCATTTTCTTTTTGAGTTATCAGAGGGACAATTTCAAAACACCTGTACTCTGACCCTGCAGGTCATGAAAAAAGAACAAGTGTATATTTGTGGGAAATTTTGGGGAGGGGAGTTGTATGTCTGAAACCCCACCTCAGGTACAGAACTAAGATCAGTGGAAGAGAAGGTGGTAGATGGTTGTCCCTATCTTCTTCCCTACCAAAGGGATTTTCAAAAGCTGAACCTTCTAGCCACTAGTCTACCATTACTACGGGTCTTGATTGTTCCAACTGCTGATGTTGTCCAATCTGGTGGTCCCAGCTCTTCCAGGACAGTCCTGATTACAGCAAGTCCCTACATGCTGCCCCACTCCTCACATCTTCAAAGGGTATGAGGAAATCTCTCTTGAGATCAAAGGGGGACACAAGGGAGAAAATTAATTTTAGGCAAAAGCAACAGTCTCCCTTCCCTTTTCCAATGTTAGGCTTTACTTCTTGTCATGGAGCTCTAATTCAAGAAGATATTATCCCACAGCACTGTAATGATGTTTCCCCACACTCATGGGCCTGTAAGCCCATTTTTTGGTGAGCAATGCTCCTCCCTCTTTTCCATCCTCAAACAGTCAAACCCAAAGGCACTGTGTGGGGCACAGGTTAAATCTTTTCACTATCAAGGATAGTAGAGATGCTATATCTGGCCTCTAACAGCATAGTCCCAGATGTGCTAAGAGAGCAAATGGAAATAGCAAAGAAGAAAACAGAGATGTGGGCTAGAGGCAACCCAGTTATGAAGATTTTGAAAGGATATTCCCAGAATATGTGAACCCAAGGGCACCATTTGGTTTGGGAGCCTCCTGTTAGTGGCTGCTGAGGATCTACTTCCCCATTTTTTGTTTTATGGGGACAATTATTTTCCCCCAACAGCATGGTCAGTATGTTTGTCCAGTAATGTTGAGGGCTGTTATCTGAGTCTGAATGTTGAAGAATGCAAAGAGCACTATCAAAGTCTTTCTGTCCTATTCTTCTGGATGGTTGCAGAGTGAGACACTATAGTAGGTATTGAATCTTGTGAGATGTCATGGAGGCAAACTTTTTGACAAATGGAGAAATAGAATTGTATTCAGAACAGGCATCTTCTGTAAGTCTCTCAGCAGTCTCCTGGCTTGACATTTTGGTGTGTTGGCCCATTTTAATTACCCCAACTTAAAAAGTCTTACCAGGTCTCTTCTCCTTTTCCAACCCCACAGGTTACAGTAGGAATTCTCTGGAAGGATCCCATTCACGAACAACTCTCAAGTACTGATGCTGCTTCTTTGTTTCTTATTATTCTTGTGCCCCATGTTGGCCGCCATTTGTTCCTGAACCCTCCTGTTAGTGGCAGCTGGGGATCTACTTCTGACATCAGAATAGATGCTTTCATGTGAGTGGATGATATCAATACAAGGACACTGAGAAGTAGGTGCAATCTCTGATCTCCCTCCTTTCTTGTTTGCCTCCAATTTCTTTCATTCCCAATCCACAAACAACATTGCTTCAGGTATGTTAGTATTCACAGTTGTGGGGGCTTTCTGGAGCACTGACCTGCCCCTTCCCACTTAGGCACAATCCTTAACAATTTCCTGTTTTTTGTTTTGTTTCCATTGCTTCAAGCAACAGGTTATTTTAGCTTTCTAGATAAATTCCATGGTCTCTTCAAAGATGAAGCATGATAACTGGTCAGGCTGTGATGTGTAATTGGACATACAATGTATGAAACTTGTCTTGCAGTATACATATTTTGTACATCCATTGCGAATAGACAAAGAGCTGGGTCAATAATTGTAAAGGAAAAAGAAAGCAGAAACAACCACTTTGGGAAATTACAGTATTATTTTAATAACTTTGAGCTTCTCCCACAAACAATGGCTCTCAAGAACAGTAATATTTATATGTTTATAAGGAGTGCAAAACACTTTATGTACATCGACTTGATTCTCCCCATAACTTTGTGAATCAAAAATTGCAACTATTATTAGCTCCATTACATGAGAGTACTAAAGCAGAGAGAAATTGAATAATTTGCTCTAGTTCACAGAGATTCACAGAGGGGACAATATTTGACTGAATAGTCATGTGGTAGAGGAGCAGCTCAATGGCAGTGGATACAGCACCAGGCTGAAGTCAAGATGATCTGAGTTGAGATCCAGCCTCACACACTTAACACTTCCTACCTATTTGGGCAAGTCAATTAACCCCCGTTGCTTGTGCAAAAAATCAAAAGTTAATTGTCTTGGGCAGCGCAAAGGAAAGATTTGGAGGAAATTGATAGGGTAAGAATGGGGAGAAAGAGGAAGCTGAGAGTAAAATATTGGAGGGGAGACAGAGGAAAAAGGGAGAGATGGGCTGAAGAGATCCAAGGGAGAAAGCAGGGAAGAAAAAGGGGGTTCGTATGGGAAGGGACGGGTTGGCCCCGAGGATGGAAGATGCGCTCCAAGCGGGGCGAGCTCAAGAGCTGCTGCTTTTGTGGAACACCTTGCTGGCTGCCTCCCTTAGGCTGGACCTTGCTCTTTCCATTTCCCTTTCCCGGTACCCGCCCTTCTTACCTGCAGACACCTGGCCCCGCCCCTTTCGCAGCGGGATTTTTGGAATCTGTTTCCATTTTTCACACATCAGGGGAATCTCCGGCTTGGCCGCTTAAAAGTGCAGGGATGAAGCCGTCTCCAGAGACACTTGCAACCTCTTCTCTCCAAGGCCATGATGGTTCCTCAGTCTCTCCCGCTGCTGCTTTCTGCTCTGATGTCAGGGGCGAATTCGAAGTCCCTGGCCCCGACTCCCAGCAGTCTTTCCCCGGAGAGGAGCTGCCAGATCAGCCAGTTCAAGTCTCTTTCGCCTCGGGAGCTGGAAACCTTCAAGGTGGCCAAGGATGCCTACGTAAGTTCCTGGAGTGCTTTTTGTACTCCACTCCTGCCACCTCGCACTTCCCGGGGATCTAACGTCGATCTCTTTTACTGTGCTCCAATACTCATCTTTCGCATTTAGGTCTAACCTTCATCCCTCCTTCTTGAGCTCTGTCCCTTTCTCTGTTTCGAACCTCCGTCTACACCACAAAGACCTAGAAGGGTCACAAAACTTTAACGTCTTCCTCTTCATCCCCTCAAGGAGAAAGCCATGCTTCAGACGGAGAGAAAATGTAGCTCCAGGTTCTTCCACAGGAACTGGGACCTTCGGCAGCTGCCGGTAAGAAGGGGCGCTCCCCACCTGTCAGTCCCACATCTGCTGCCAAAGTCATCCCCCATTTCTCTCCCCGTTCTGTCGGTCCTCCCCCGTCTCCTTCCCCTGTTCCCTTCATCAGCCTCTCCCTCACAACGCTTCTCATCTCTCCCCTCACAGGTGTCAGTTCGGCCCGTGGTCTTACAGGCTGAGCTGAAATTGACCCTGGAGGTCTTGAAAGCCGTAACCAAGCCCGAGTTGGACAGCGTTCTGGCTCAGCCCCTACAAACGCTCAGCCACATCCACCAAGAGATCCAAAGCTGTGTGAGTATTGAAGGGTGGGCGGGTGCTTCCCTAGACCAATAAGGCATGGAGCTGTTCCCTGTCTCTCAGTTGCCTGGGGCCCTTGCGAGGTGAGACTGAGAGGCTGCAATGCGGATCTCCCCTCCCCCACCCATCAAAACACCAGGTTCCCTTCCCTTTTATCAAGTCCACTCTCTCCCTACACAGGTTACTTCCCAGACCTCTAAAGAACACAGGCTTCCAGGCCGCCTGAAGAATTGGCTGAACAAGCTCAGTGAGGCCAGAAAGGTGAGTTAGAATAGCTTCAGATGTACTGATGGCACCCAGAGATGGAAGGGAGGAGTCAGAGGGGACCCCAGAATCTGGGCAGCTAGAGACTCTGTCTCCCTCTGAGGGAGGAGCCAGGACTCAGGATTCCCCAGAGGATCCTTATCCCTGTGTCTCTTGCCAGCTAGGAGCCTCAAAATTACAAAGCCATCATGTAATCTCTTCCGACTCCCTGACCGGGCCGCCTCCGATGTGTAGCCTATGGGGACCTCTGTTGAAGATCCAGACCCAGCCCGAGGTCTGAGACTGAACTTTTGCACTCCAAACTTTATTTATGGACCAACACCCTTCTAATGTATTCATTCCCTCCACCCCCAACACTCACATACTTTATATGCCAGAGGATAGTTTTGTACTTTTTTCTATATTTTGTTAAATAAATAAGAAAACACACACAAAAAAATATTGAAACCTTGTCTGTCATTTTATAGCAAATTTCTGTGTAACTGTTTGTGGCTATAAACAATTGTGGTTGTGGGTTTCTGTGTGTAGTTGTGAGCAGGTGAGATTGTGCATTTGTGGGTATGTGTGTGTAATTGTAGATCTGAGTATAGCTGTGAACAGGTAGGGTTATGGATTTGTGAATGCAATTGTAGTTTTGTGTATATTCAGAGGGCTGTGTATGGCTGTGAGTAGGTGAGATTGTGGGTCTGTCTCTCTCTATGTGCGTTTACTTGCAGGTCTGTGTATGGTTGTGAGCAGGTGGGATTGTGGGTTTGTGTGTTTGGGTATAAGTGGGACTGTGGGAATTTAGGTGTCTGTGTGCAGTGACTTGGATCTCAGTGTGGCTGCAGCCTGGGTCTCCTTTGACCTTACTTGTGGGCTCCACTTTGCTGGGAAGGTAGCACCTGGCCTGGAAGATTAGATTGCAGGGAATAGGGTCTCCAGTCAATCAATACTGGCTGACCCTGAGTTCCTTGGGCACAGGTGATGGGTATCGGGGAGACGGTGTGCCCTTTTAGAGCAGCCACCTGGATGCTGGGTTTGGGAGAGTCAGTCAGGAGGGGTCAAGTTAAAACTCCCAGGTGCTGGAATCCCACTGCCCACCCTTGCCCCTTATCTCTTCCTGGCCAGGTTTTCCCCTTCCCACAATCTCTCCCAAGGCTCTTATAAGGAGGTTGGGGAGCAAGGAGGACAGGTGCCTGTGTAATCTCTGCTTTTAACTATGGCACCACTTCTCTTGCCATCACTCCTCCTGTTGGCCCTTCTGAGGGCCCTGCCGGGCACCCAGGCTGCGTGTCCTGTCCCTGCCACCCTGAAGCCCACCGAGGGACCCCGAGAATGTGCCCGCCTTTATGACAAGAGTGACGCCTACTATGAGAATTGCTGTGCCGGAGCTCAGCTGAGCCTGGAGCCCGGAGTCGACCTGCCCTACCTGCCCTCCGACTGGCACCGCAAAGCCTCCTCCCTGGTGGTGGGTCCCCGCTGTGAGCTCACAGTCTGGTCTCGCTCCGGCAAAGGGGGTAAGACCCGAAAGTTCTCATCCGGAACCTACCCTCGCCTGGCGGAGTTTCGCCTCGGAATATTTGGTGATTGGAATAACGCCATAGGGGCTCTCTACTGCAAGTGTTTCTAAGCTGGCCTGGGACCCCTCCTCATCCATCACAGCCCAAACCTTGCACCTGACCCCATGCCCTCCTCATTGCCACTTGTGACTGCTGACCAGCCAAATGCCCAGGTGAGCACCTGGTCCCAACTCTGGTGCCCCGAGACTATGAACCATCAACTGCAGGGATCCAGGAGACTAAGTTCCCAGAGCTCCGCTTCCAAGAACCCCGGAATTCAGCCCATTAGCCTTCTAGGGCTAGAGGAGTCCATTCTAACCCAGAATCCTAAAGTTAGCTGAGATCCTGTATCCCTTCCAGGAGTCCCAACTGGGCCCCTTGTTCTATCCCATATGCCATCATCTGGACCCCAGAGCTGACCTGGACTATGGAGACTGAGCTAAGAGTGAGTCAGGAACCCACTTAACTTGGACCCAGCCAGGAAGCCCATAGGAAGCTCACCTGACCCTTCTTCCTTTTCCTCCTCACTCCAGGTCCTTTGCCCCATTTTTCTGCCCTATCGCTCACTCCTGCTGATACGCTGGGGACAGTCTCAGATGCTCGCTCACCCCCTCAATAAAGAGCTTTTGTGAAACTATTCAATACCTTCTCTTCCTCTTTAGGGGAGTGGGGCTCAGTGGGAAAACTCCCTTGAAGTCTGAGAGCTTTGTAGAGCATCGTCCCCATTGGAAAGTTAAATTCAGGGATCGGAGAAAAATACAGAAATAGGGAGAAAGTCACACACCACGACTTTAATCTAGAATTTCTATAGGAAAAGATGATGAGGAAAAAACTTTGAGAGAATATCCCACAAAACATAACCCAGGGAGATCTTAGGGAAGGCATTGCTGTCCCCAAGGGATGTACTGAGGTGAGTATGAAGGGTCTTCAAGGAATATTGAGGAAATATAAGGTTCTTAAGGAAGATATTATTTGGGATGTGAGGAGTGTTTAGGGAGATATTAGGGGTTTCTGGGAAATATCTGGGAGAGATAAGGGATTCCTAAAAGGATATTTAGAGCAATGATTTTGAGGGGAGATGAAGGGTTCCCAGTGAGTTGTTTAGGGAAAATAAATCTCTGGAGGGATTTTCAGGAGATGAGAATGCACGAGAGATATTAGAATGATGAATGGGGTCACTGTGAAGAGACTTTTTGGGAGGGTTGAGATGACCCTATGTGGATTTTTTTGGGGAAAATAAAGCATTCTTTAGAAATTGAGAGTGGTGTGGGAATCCTTGAGGGGATACTCTCCCGGAGAAGAGACGTTCTTAAGGGGGATAGTCAGGGGTTTAGGGGAGAAAAGGCAGAGTCCCCAGGGCATATTTGACAAGATATTTTGGAATTCCCAGAACATGTTTGGGAGAAAGAAATTCCTAGGGAAAATATTTGAGGGATTCCTAGAAATTTTAGGAGCTGGGGGTTCCTTTGGTGGAGGTGTTTGGGAAAATATCTGGGCTAAGATGAGCAATGTATTTGGGAGGAGAGGAGGTGTGCTTAAGTGGGGCAGGCAGGAGCTAAGAAAGTGTGGCCCAGCCTGGAGGGTCAAGTTCTAACTCTGACAAATATTAGCTGTGTGACCCCAGATAAGGCAACCTCTCCCAAGACAAAAGTAATACACAGCATAAGCAGAGGGAGTGTCCACAAAGGGAATTTTCTACCCTGATGATAAAACCAAAAAAGAGAAGATCCTTCCCAGAAAGTGAGGGAGGTCACCTGAAAGAGGGATCAAGGACAGGAGGGAGAGAAGGGGTCAAGATGTACGAGGGGCGACAGGCTATGTTTGTAGCTGCACGGACACTGAGGAGTCGGTCACCCGAGTTCTCCGGAACCCCTCGGAGCCCAGGCGGTTCTTCGATTTGTGCAAAAAGTGAACGAATCGCACTCCTGGGCCATAGCGTTTGAATACATGAGACACCTGGAGAGGCAGGGCAACAGAGTGAGGGATCCTTCTCGGCTTGGGGAAGAGAAGACAATTTCCAATCTCCCCTCCCTCCCCATTCCTTCCCTAGTTAATTGGGGTGGGTGTGAAGGAGGACTTAAGGAGAGGAACTTCGGGACATTGGGAAGGAACCCTGTGAAGTCACTGGGAAAAAACATTAGGGGGCATTGGGAAGGAACAGTAGGAGACACTGGGAGATGGCACTAGAGCACTGAGAGAGGGCATGGAATACAATGGGAGAAAACACTGTGGGGTCACTGGGAGAAGACAATAAGAGGTATTGGAAAGCATCAGAAGGGAACACTGGGAGATGTTGTAGGACACTGGGAGGGAATTGAGATACTGGAATAGAAATGGACATATTGGTAGATACTGGGAAGAAGGTTTTGGGGAAACTTTAGGGGGAAGATTGGGAGGAAAGGCTCACATATAACATTGGAAGAGAGAAAGGAAACACTGGAGAATATTTGGGGGAGAAGGGGTGATCTTTGCAGAAGATACTGGAGAATACTGGGGGATATGTACAAAGTATGGGAGAAAGAAGGTGATATTTGGGGTCAGTCAGTTGTGTCCAACTGTTTATGACCCCGTGGGCCATATCACCCCACTACTGTCCATGGGGTTTTCTTGATAAAGACACTGGAGTGGTTTTCCTTTTCCTTCTCCAGCTCATTTTACAGTTGAGGAAACTGAGGCAGACACAGCTTAGGGGACTTGTTCAGGGTCACACGGCTAGTGAATGTCTGAGACTGGATTTGAAGGGCATTCTAGACACGGAGCCACCTAATTGCCCAAATCAGAGGCCCTGAGTTCAAATCGCGGCTATTTACTCATGGCATCACTTTGGGGAAATCATTTGCTCTCAGTTTCCCTCCTCTTTAAAATGAGAAGCTTTCGCCTCGATGACCTGTAAGGTCTCTCACAGCTCTAAGTCACCGGCCCAGACTGAAGAACGGTGAGAAAAGGTTGGTGAGGACATTGGGAAGCGCACCTGGGTCCCCATGGGATCGGAGGGTCCCAAGGACACGGGAGAGGGAGAGCCAGAAGGAGCCGGTGGGCAGAGAGTGGAGGGCAAGCTCACCTGGCACCAGCGTCCTCCTGGGCCCCGGGGAGAGGGTCGGGGAGCGGCGTGATACTGCCGGATGACGGTCTGTCTGTCAGCCGCCAGGAGCCACACGTGCAGCTCATACACACACACGTCTAGGCGGCTGTCCTCAAACCTTGGAGGGGGGTTTGGGGGGAGAAAGGCTCTAGGCACCAAGCTCCAGGGCCCCAGCAGGGGGGGCAGGGCCCCGGGGGCC
Source organism: Sarcophilus harrisii (assembly GCF_902635505.1). Classification (NCBI taxonomy): domain Eukaryota; kingdom Metazoa; phylum Chordata; class Mammalia; order Dasyuromorphia; family Dasyuridae; genus Sarcophilus; species Sarcophilus harrisii. Next base: position 589,447,765 of record NC_045428.1, read on the forward strand.
CCCCTTCCTCAGCAGAGCCTCCTCCCCAGCCCCGCCCTCTCAGCCCCCATACCAGTCCATGATGGTGATGTCGGGCTGCTCATCATCCAGCAGCTCCTCCCAGAGCCCCTCGGCCAGAAGGTCCACACACTGTTGCTTCACTGTCCAGCTGGGGCAGAAGGAGGATGGAAGGAGACTGGGGTCAGAGGCCCGTCCTGCCCCTCCCCTATGCCCTGGGAGATCTGGCCTCTGCCATCTGCCCTTCTCCCCGAGCCCTCCAGCCCAGAGAGAGGCGGACACCAGGACACCCCTGAAAGGAAGGACCCTGCCGTCTGAGCTCTCCAGCTGAAGGGATGACTGTGGGCTGGCTGCCCGTCCCCAGAATCCCCAGGCTTCACCCTCACCTGAAGTGGGGGAGCAGTTTCTCAGTGCTGATTTGCCATCCACTAAAGTTACCTGAGGGAGGAAGGCCAGGGTTAGATCCGGGTGCCAGGCCCGTCAGCACCTCAGTTTCCCCAGCCTCCTCCCGGGGACCCTGTTCCCCCTTCCAGGAGCCTGTTTCTGGGCTGGTGACAAAGCGGAGGGTGGGAACGTCAGCTCTCCTCCCTCTCCCAGCCCCACAGGGCCCACCAAGGTGGGGGATCTTACCCAGAGTCTCCAGGGACCGAGCAGGGCCACAGGGCGGGCCGCTCATGATGTTATGCCCGAAAAGGGGGAGGGGTGCCTCGACCCCCCCTGAAATACACTGGTGGGGCCCCCACACCAACCCCCATCTTCTCTGATTTTTGCTCCCTCATCCCTCAGTCTCCATGTAGATCCCCAGGTCCCTTTTCATCCTCGCAATTGTCATGGGCGGGATCCCTGGGTCACTTTCCCTAAACCCTCTACTTTCCCCCTCTCCGCCCCCTTTTCTCCCTCCAACCCCCTCCTTCCCGCTCCCTCCCAGGGTCAGCCACACACCCTGCCCCATCCCCCCCACCCCCAAATCCAAACTCCTCCGGCTCTTCCCTGGGGCGGAGGGGGCAAGGGGACCCAAAAAAAAGAAAAACCCCTTTTTTTTTTTTAAAAAAAAGGGGGGGTCAGGGGGGCCAAAACCCAAAAAGGGGGCCCCTTTAGTTCCAGAGAAAAAAAAAAAAAAACCCCCCCCTTGGGGAAAGGGGGAAAGGGAAAAAAAAAATTTAAGGGGAGGGGGGGGGGGGGGAAAGGTTTCAAAAAAAAACCAAAAAAGGGGAAAAAGGAAAAAAGGGGGAAGAGAAACAAAAAAAATTAAAAAAAAAAAAAAAAAGCAGAGAAAATAAAGGGGGAGGGGGAGAGAGAAAAGGCCACAAAAAAACCACACGCAAAGACGGGAAATGAAAAAAAAAGGGGGAGAAACAAGTTAGAAAAAGAGTGGATAGGAAAAAATGGCAAAAAAAGAAAAACGGGGGGGAAAAGAAAAGGAAAGGAAAGGGAAAGGAAGGGGGGGAAAAAAGGACATATAATGGAAATGGAAAAAAAAAGGAAAAGGGATTTCAAGGAAGGAAAAAAAAAAGGAAAGCAGAGGAAAAGAAGGGGGGGGGAAAGGGAAGAAGAAAAAAACAAGGGGGGAAGTGGAAAAGGAATGAAAAAGGGAAAGGAAAAGGGAAAAAACGGGGAAAGAGAGGGAGAAGAAGGAAAAAGGAGAGACCCAGAAACAAGAGAGGAGACACAGAGACCCGGGGGAGGGGGGGCAGGGGGGAGGAGGGGAACGGGGAGGGAAGGGGGGGACCAGGTGCAAAAACCCCCAAAACCGCCAAGGACAGGGGCAGGGCGGGCCCCCGGCGCCCCAAAAGTTTCTGCCCCGCCGGCCCCGCTCCCGGCCCCGCCAGCTTGGGAATCCCCCCCCCCCTCGCACCCTCGGGGTTCGGGGATCGCAGCAGGTTTGCGGGAGGCCTCCACTGGGAAAGCAGCCCGCTGAACCCGGGGCGCCAGCCCGCCCCGGGAGTCCCCCCACCTGCCAGCAGCAGCTGGCGGGCCCCTTGCTCCGACGGCCCCGGCGAAGGGGGCGCTCCGAGGATGGAGCCCGGGGACAGCGGCGGCGGGGGCGAGGGCGCCCGTGGGGGGAACGGGGGCGACGGGGGTCTGAGCGGCCCCTGCCCTCCTCGCGCCGCAGGTGCGTCCGGGCCCGTGTCTGCGGCTCCGTCCATCTCGGGATCTCGTCGTTCTGGCTTTCCTGAGGGAGGGGTCACACCATTGGGTATTTAAGGAGGAGCTGCCCTAGGTGGGGAAAGACCCGGGAGCTCCCGGCCACAACCCTCCCCTCTCAACTCAGGGACTCGGGCAGACCAGCCCTCCCCCCATTTGGGACCCGCCCGGCCGAGATCTGTAGAGAGAACGGTCTAGTCCCCTCAGCGCTCCCTTCAGAACCTCTCCTCCTCCCACCTCCAAGGTGCCATCAGAGCCCCCCCCCAACCCCTGACCCAGCAGGGCCCACCCCAAGTTCTGCCGCCTCCTTGGGGGTCCAGAGCCCGCTGCGGGATGCGCCGTGACCTCCTCAGGCCCGGAAAGGGGACATTGGCGGCCCTTCCTTCCTGCAGGACTAATTAAAGAGGCTCACGTTGGGATGGGGCCCTCCCTAATGGGGCCAATCGACCTCGTTAACATTCCTAATGGCAGGATTAATAGGGAGCCCACTGACCTCAGAAGCTCCGCGAGGCACTTAGGGCCAGCCCGCCCTACCTGCCAGGGCCCGGGGCCATTGGCTCCGGGCCATTTCCGGCCAAAGCCCAGAAACCCAGGGGTTTGGGGGAGAGGGAGGGGGGAGGACTGGAAGATCCACCCACGCCCCGGTCACTGGCTCCAGGCCCCCCCCCGCCCACCGCGGACAAACACGCAGACCCCACCCAGGGCTAATCAAGCATCCTGCCCCCCTCAGCCAGGTGGAGGTGGAGGGAGGAAGGACCCGGATGGGTGGGAGCCGAATCTAATGAGCACCGAGTCCTCGCGGAAGAATCCAGGGCAGGGAGGGGCCTGGAGCCAGTGACCGGGGCTGAGACCTCGGTGGGCACGGGTCCCAGGCTGCGAGTTCAAATGCCGGCCCTGCCACATACTGGCTGCGTGACTCGGCTGCCCTCTCAATGCCTCTTTCTTCAGAACCAGACGGGCCAGATTGATCTGCCGGTTCTGCCCGAACAGTCGTCACTCGGGCCTTAGCTGAGCGCTCCTCCCCGCGGGGTTGGGGCCCCTCCCGCCGCTGCTGCCCCGGCAGATGCCCCCCTGCCAGGGGCCCGAGGCTGTGCTCTCTGCGGAGTGAGGAGGCAGCGCCAGGCCCGAGGAACGCATTTAGGCCCTCGGACAGCGGGAGGACCTGCTTGGATGGAGGGGCTGTTGTAACAAGGGGAAGGAAGGAGAGTTCCCAGGCTGGATCCGAGAACTGTTAGGGCTGGAAGGAAATTTAAGAGATGATCTAATCCAAGTGTCTCATCTGACAACTGAGGAAACTGAGACCCGAGGATGTGCCAGTACAGTAACCTAGTAAAGGTGGGATCCAACGTGGCTTTTGTGACTCCGAGCCACTGCTCTCTCATGCAGGTAGTGGAGTTCAGCAGCCCCTCTAAATAGTGTCCCCCACCCACTCCAATCTGAGACCCTGGGATGGAGGATTACAGCCTGCAGGGGATGCCAGAGCCAAGGGACACACAGGTCCAGGGACGATGGGTTGGGGGGCGAGGGTGCAGAGCTGGCTGCCCTTTCTGGTTTGCACCGGGTCCTGGTCTCTTCCACAGCCACCACTGCCCAGGGGCCGGAGAGGGGAGTGGCGAGGGCCCCGGCTGTGCTGGGCGGCCATCCCTTAGCGCTCCTCAACACCCGCTTCCCCGACTTCAAGGCCCTCGGAACAACGGTTGTCATCGGCCCATCCACCAGGGAAATCTTTGTGCTTGGGGTAGACACCCCCCCTCACTGATGGGACTGAGACCCCCACTTGTCCCCAGCCCGGTCTAGCCCCTTTGCAGTGTCAGCTGTCCCGGGTGTGGCAGCTGGGCCTGCCACAAAATCGGGAAGTGCTGCCTCATTTCATTCAATTTGGCCCAGATCAGGTTACCCAGGTGAAATCACCTCCCCACGGTCAGTCATCACTGATAATGAATCAGCCACCAACAATGCCTCCTGTGTGCGGCAGCAGGGGAGGCTGGAAGGAGATGGACTCGAGGTCTGGGCCTCGGTGCGGGATGGGACGGGGCCAGGGCAGGGAGGACTCACAGGGGTGCCGGGCCTCTGGGCTCGTGTGCCTGTCGGCCATGCTCGGGCCATAAGGGTTATTGTGGATGACAGCCACGGGGACGGTTTCTCCCCGCTGATGGGCAACCAGCCCCGCAGGAGGGTCCTCTCTGGGGTGACCTTGTACTGCCGGTCCCATTTCAGTCCCATTGGCTAACTACGGAAGCCCAGGAGGGGACACTTCTGAACAACATGACTTAGAAAACCATCTCGTTCACGAATCCTCAAGCCCCAGAGGGAGCTCAAGACCGTCTAGGCCCCAGCCTTCATCTCAGGGAAGAACCCGAGGCTTGAAAGGCCGGGCCTAAGAGCGCCCCAGCCCCAAGGGGGCCGAGGGGAACGGCTTCGGGGGATGAAGAATCCAGGGATGACCATCTCCACCCCACCAGCTACTGGATCCAGGCAAGGCCCTCGCCTTCCTGAACTTTGGGTTCCTCCTGAGCACTATGAGCTGGGAAGTGAACCCTTACCCCACACTGGCCAGCCTAGAACCTCATGGGAGGAGAACCTATAAAGGGGAAAGTCCCAATATGCTGCAGGGTTCAGAATGGGACTGAACCCTTAAAACAAGTCCTCCCTTCTTGGGGCCGGGACCTTTCAGGGGTTTGGTACAGGCAGCTCGGACCCCATTTGAAACCTCCTGAGAACCATGTGGGGGCCCTGGTCCAAGATGCTGAAGCTGGCCATACTCAGCCCCACCCCCACCAGAGCACCCACAACTTCCCGGGACCTTCTTCCTCGCCAGGTGACCCCAGCTGGATTTCTTGGGGAAGCCCAGACTGGGCTCCCATTATTCCTTCTCCGTGGCCCACAGTCCCATCCCACAGACTCACGTTCAGTTTCAGTTTTTCTCAGAAATGAAGGAAAACATTTTAATTGTAAAACTAACTGGGGGTCCAGGCCTGCAGCACGGCTTCCCAAATCCAGGACCCCGGCTCCCGGCGGACCCCGGCATGGGGCCCAAGGCCGAAGATTTGTTATGAAATGACAATATAAATAGCTCTTTTGTTAAAAAGAGGGTCTCCCAGGGGCACAGTAGTATTCTCGGCAGAGGCCGGAGGACAGAGGCGGCCAGCCCTCCCCGGCATCAGGCCTCAGCAGGGGAGAGGGGGGTGGAGGCGGCCCCCAGACGTCACCGCTCTGGCACTTGCACGCGCCTCGCTTCATGCACTCGAACAAAAGCACAGAGACGCAGGCAAGCGCCAGCATCCCCCGCCACACGCAGACACCCAGCACGGCGCGGAAGGGCGCGGGTGCCTCTGTGCCCACTGCCCGCCCCAGCCGCCCTCTCTCGAGGCCGGGAGAGCTCTCCCGCTCTGCAGATTTCCAGTGTCAAGCCAACCGGCCCCAAAGGAGGCAGATGGCAAGGGGCTCCGGTCTGAGAGACCCTCGGCGCCCTTGCTCCCAAGTCATTATTTAAAAACAGCAAAACATCAAAACCGCAACTCAGTAGTTGAGTTCCCCAGAAGGGTCTGAAGGAGCCACGGGGTGCCCGGGGCCAAGTCTGCCAGGAGGCATCTAGCAAATGCACGAGGGGGGGCCGGGGCGCCCACTGAGCTCCCTCCTGCTTCTCCCGGGCAGGATACCTGCCTTTGAGGCGCTTCTTTGGTTAGGGGGAGGGCCAGGGCTGGTCCAGTCTCATCTCATGCGGTTCTGGCGCATGAGGGGCACGATGCTGGCTGGGGGGCCTGCCTTGCCCAAGAAGGGATGCTTCAACAGTTCACTGGCCGTGGCTCTCTGCGCTGGGTCCCGCACCAGCAGGCGATCCAGGAAGCCCTTAAGGGAGGGGGAAACCTGCAGGGCCAAGGAGAGGGGGGAAGGACTGAGGAGCTGCTCTCCGTCTCTCCTAGCCGCCACACCCCCCCTCCCCCTTCTCAGAGTCCGTCTCCATTCCCAGGGGATGGTCCCGGGGGAGGGAACGTCAGCCCAGGGTGCTCACCTTGTGGAGGTTTTTCAGCTTGGGGGGCAGGTTGTCCCGGATCATCTTCATGGCCTTCAAGGGCGGTTCATTGAAATATGGGGGTTCCCCATCTACCATCTCAATGACCATTACTCCTAGGGACCATATGTCCACCTGGGCAGAAGGGAAAGGGATGCTGTGGCTGCGGGCAAGGTGCTGGGCCCCGGCAGGGAGGTTGGGAAGACAGACCCCCAGTCTGACGGCACACCTGCCAGAAGACTACTCCCCTGGCACCGCCCCGCGCCCTCCTCCCACATTCCAGAGCTCCATCAGCCTCCCAGTGTCCAGGCCGGGGTCATCCCCTAGTGTGGGGAATCCTGGGAGGCCTTACACAGGAAGCGGGGAGTGGGGCAGGGATGAGGAACCCCCACGAGGGCCTCACCTCGGGCCCGTAAGGCAGGCGGGAGATGAGCTCGGGAGCCATCCAGTAGGGGGTGCCCACCAGGGACTTCCTCCTGGGCACCTCCTTGTTCACCTGGGCGCAGAAGCCGAAGTCGGAGAGCTTCACCTGGGGGTTGGAGCAGGCACAGGGCTCAGCCGCCCGTGCAGAAGCGTGCCACAGAGACGCCATGCAGACGTCTGGGAGCATTTGGTGCCCAACCTTGGCCTGAGCTTCGAACCCCATGCTCCAGCCCAACACGCTGCCTCCAAGGAGCCCACAAGGAACCCACCCCCTTCCTCAGGGTCAGCTCCCCAGTGGGCCCCCAGGGGCCATGACGGGACTGACTGCGGCCCCTGGGGACGGGCCCATGCCATACCCGCCCGTCGTGGGTCAGCAGGATCGAGTCACTTTTGATGTCACGGTGGATCACGCCCTGGGCATGGAGCACAGACAGAGCCTTCAGGACAGCCAGACACACGGCAGCAATCTGCTCCTCATTCATCCTGGGGAAACCTGAGAGGAACCGGGCTGAGGGGGCGGCCGGGAGCCCCGGGCCTGGGACCCGGGGAGCCGGGAGGGAAAGGTTCTCCCCTGCCGGGTGGGGGATGTCGGGGAGGGCCCCTTCCAGGAACCCAACCAAGAGCCTTCCCCCGGAGGTTGTACATCTTACCACATTTCCTCGCTGAAAGGTCCCATTGGGCCCCTGGGATGGGGGGCAGAGGACCCGGCGGGGTGGGGGGAGGGGGGGCGCAAGCCCCCGCCCCCCGCCAGGGGCCCTAAGAGAGCCCAGGCCTCCCGAGGGCCACAAGACAAGGTTTGGGCCCGGGGCCAGGCTGGAGGGGGGCCCCCCGACTCAGCCCCTTCCCCCACTCCCACCTCATTGAAGAGCAGCTCCCGTCGCTGCTGCTTCCGAAGGTCCATCTTCTTCACGGCCACCAGCTTGCCACTGCTCCGGACCGTGGCGATGCACACGATGCCCGTGGAGCCCTCGCCAATCTTGATGAAGTTGTCTAGGTAGGTCCGGGGATCGCCCGGATCCACCACGAGCTGCAGCGCGGCCCGGAACTGCTCGTGGGACACCCTCTGGGGCTCCCTCTGGGGGGAGCGGGGTCCCGACGGGGGCACGGCAGGCTGGGCTGAAGGCGGGGGGGGGACACGAGAGGCCAGCTGGGGTTCCGAAGCGTGCGGGCTCAGGGTACCCGGGGCAGGGGCGGGCTCTGGGCCCCGGGCAGCACGGGGCGGCGGCTTGGAAGAGTGTGCAGGGAGCCCTCCTGCGGAGGGACCGTTGGGGGCAGGATGGCGGGGCTCTCCCTGAAACAGAAAAAAGAGGTTCCAGGTCAGCGGCAGCTCCCCCAGCCCCTCCAATCACAGCATAGTGGAGGGAGTCCTCTGGGCCCAGCTCCCCGGTGATGGTGAACAGAGAGATGTGAGATGGACGGAGGGGAGGGAGGGGAGGGCAGGGGTGCTGGAGACGATGGGAGCTCTGGGATGCGACGACAGGCCTCCCCGTTTCCTACACTGTAGAGGGCCTGGGCAGGGCAGGGGTGAAAGCTGGGGAGGTGGGGAGAGGGGCTGCCTTGGTTACCTGGGGCCCTGGGCCCCTCGGGGGATGGTCCGAGTCAGCACGCGGATACGTGTTAAACGGCCTCCCGGCCGATGACTTCGCCCCACCTCCTGCACCCGGGGGCCGTGGGGTCCGGACGTCGGGCCCCGACAGGGGCCGTTTGTCCCGGGCCGGCTGGGGGCTCCCCGGCTGGCCTGGAGCTCCCTCCCCTGATGACTTGGGCCTCTTCTCCATCCCGCCCCCTTCCCCACCGGGCCCCTTGCCGGCGGCCTCCACCCTCGGGGACCCCCTGCCCCGGGCCCGGGTGCCCTTGCCGGGCCCAGGCACGAGCCCCCGATCCCTGGGCCTCAGTCAGCCCATTCTCTTGGGGCGGGCCCGGAGGAGCCAGCAGGGGCAGGGGGGGGCTGTCCCGCCGGAGTGAGTTGGACCGGGTCACAGACATGTTCTCAAACTCATCCAACAGCGAGGGCCCTCCCGAGCCCTTGCCCCAACATGGTCTTTTCCCACGGAAGGGGCAGGGGGAGGAGGAGAGGAACGCACCCATGGGAGGTGCCTTGGAACGAAGGGAGGCAGACAACACAGAAACGGAGAATGAGGCCAGGCAAATTGGCCTGGAAATGGGTGCCCAAGGACAATGGTCCCCAGGGGCACTTGCCTTGGCCCCTCCCTTGCCCCCCTTCCTCCCCCCTGCCGTGATGGGGCACAGAGAGGGTGGGGGGGGGCGGGAGGGTCCGGCCCCCCGTTCCGGTTTGCCCCTTTGGGGAGGGATGAGGAAGGACCCAAACCAAAGGGGGTGAAGGAGGGGGAGGGAGTTCAGAGGGGGGCGGGGGGGGGGGGGGAGGGCTCCCGGTCTGGGGCGGGACTAATCTGGTTTTCCCCGCCCGGAGCCCCAGGCGGTGACAGGCAGAGCTGCAGCTCCCCGAGGGGGCCCGAGGCTGGGGCAGGGCGGCCCTACAATGTGACTGAACTGGTCCATCAGGCCCAGCAGCACCAGGGAAAGGCTCCCGCCATGGGAGGAAGGAGGGGAGGGACTGGGGAAGGGCTGCCCTGACCTCCCAGGCAAACTGAGCGTCCCCTCTGCCATCCCCCAGAGCCGGTTTTCTGAATGGGAGGAATGGGAAGGTCAGACAGAGCTGGAGGCTCCAGACAAGTCATTCAACGCCCCTCAGTCTACTCATCTCTGAGATGGGACTGATCTCTGCAGCCCCGATCATCTGCTCCTAACAGAGCCCAAGGCCAGGGTCCTCGTCTCCCCGAAAGGGACAAAGCGCTTGTGGGAGACAAGTACACGGAGGCTGCGGCGGGGAGAGGAAGGGGGGAAGGGGTGGAGCAGCAGGGGGAGGCAGCTCCTCACAGGCCCCGCCAGGCGGCGCCCTCTCTTTGGCACCAGCTAGCCCCGGACTGCAGCCCAGTGGGCCACAAGGAGACCTGAAGGGAGGGGGCTGCTCCTGGGCGTGGGGGGCAGACCCGAGGTGGGGCTGGCGCGTACCTTGTGGGCCCCATGCTGGATGGCGGTGATGCAGGCGGGGTCGATGAGGGGCTTGGGCCGCCGGGCCGACTCCTCGATGAGCCCCTGCCACTGGCGCGGGAGCCCCGTGAACTTCTGCTCCTGCTGGTCAAAGCCCGTGTGCACGCGGTGCTCGAAGTTGGAGGGGGCCGAGATCTCCAGCCGCTTCTTCTTCTTCCCGAACATGGTGCAGGGGCTGCGGTCACCTGGTGCCAGCTACCAGGCCTGGGGGAGAAGAGGCGGTCATGGGGCGCCCTGGGCTCTGCCCACCATCCTATTGCCCGGACGAGCACCCACCAGGGGTGCCGAGGAGGGGGCGGGCCGCCCAGCTGCTCCCCCCTCCACACGCCTCCCTCAGGGGGGCAGGGGGCCACATCTTCGCCCCCACAGGCCACACGTGTTGGCGCGGGCACGTGTGTATGTGTGTGTGTGTGTGTGTGTGTGTGTGTTTGTCTGCGGGCGTCTGCACTGTTGTTGGGGCAGCCTCTCCCGCGCCCCAGCTCGGGCCTCCCAGGCCCTCCCCCTGTTCCCATGCTCCTGCCCAAGCGGAGCCTTCCCAGCAGCAGCTCCAGCCGGGGGAACCGGTTTGGCTGGGGGTGGGGCGTGCCAGGCCCTGGCTGGGAGGGGAAGGATCGGCGTCGGCCTGTCCCGACTGGTCAGTGCCCAGAGACGGCCCCGAGCGCATCCCCTGCCCTTCTGGGCACAGCCATCAGTCCCCTGTGGGTCCTGGGGCTGACCCCCCAGCAGAGAGCTCGCTAAGCATTTTTCCACAACTGTCACCATAGCCAGGCCCAGGCCCCCAGGGGGTGGGAAAGGGGGCTGGGCAAGCAGAGGTCCCGGGAAAAGAGAAGCAGTTTGTCCTGGGAGAGACCGACCTCGGGGAGAGCTTCTTGGAGGGCAGCCGGGCTTACCGGGCCCCCCGCTGGGCGGGGACATCACGTGGCTCAGCCCCCCGGACTCCTGGGGTCTGGCCGGGCACTCCCTGCTCAAGCCGCCCAGAGAAAGTTCCAAATAAACATGAAGCCACGTGGGGGCCCAGCCTGCCAACTTATCTACCTCCTGCCAGGCGGTTCCTCTCCCCTTATTCCCTTCCCCTTCTCGGCCCCATCAGAGAGCATGCCCACCCCCACTGGGGGGTCTGTGAGGAAGCTGGGGGAGCCACACCTCCGGATATTTGTCTTAGTCGGCAGCTGGACAGATGGACGCACAAACGGAGGAACTGAGTGGGTGGAGTATATTTACAGAAGCCTGGTCCCAAGAGCCCCGGCAGCTGAGCCCAGAGACCCCCACGCCAAGGCCCTGCACCTGGGTCTCCAGGCCGCCATAGTGCTGCTCCCCAGCTCCCCATGGTTACCAAATCCTCCACTGACCTCAGAGAGCTCAGGTCATTCCCTGGGTGCCCCCGGGCCCAGACTCCCACCTGCTGTGCCAAGAGTCTTGAGCTCCAAGACCCCCATCTGGACCCTTCTCACCTAGACTCCCAGGCCCCTTTGTGACAAAAGCCATCAACGGCCACCTGTGCTGAGGTCCTGGGATAGCTGTGGCTTGGGAACTTCAGCCCCTACCCAGACCACGCCAGGCGGGTCTCCAGGGCCCCTCCCCCACTAGTCCCGAACCTCCCGGCCTTATCAGCAGCCCAGGCCAGGCCCCTAACACAAACAAGAGGGAGGAAGAGCCTGGTAAAAGCAGGAGCCTGAAAGAACGAGGCGGAAGGGCAGGGGGAGAGCCAAGGGGAGCCTGGTTTTCCATTCCACCTAGAAGAGTGGGAGGGTTGAGAATCAGCAGGAAAGGGGGCAGGCTCCCCTAGGGAAGGGAAGTACTCCCAGGACACGGGAGGCACTGGACAACAAGTGCAAGACTTCCCGAGAGGAAAATCATCCTTCCCCCCCCCCCACCCCCATGGCCAAGGCTCCCTCTGAGTCGTGGAGAGAAGCAGAGGATGCTGAGGTACACAGGATGTTCCCTCCCCCTAGCCTTTGGAGACTCCGCTGTGCTCTGTCTCTCCCTCCCTAAGGTCCACTCTGACCCTTCCCCAGACGGCCTGGGTTCCCAGAGCTGTTGGAGGAGCGCGCTGGGGGATCCCTCCCTCCTCTATCAGGGTCTGGGGCACGAGGCCTTTCCTATCCAGAAGACTGGATCTGAGAGTGCCCAAGCAGAAGCCTCTGGAGGCTTGGGCTGCGACAAGCCTGCTCTGGCAGCGCACTCTGCACTCTGACCCTCGGCCACCACCTGACGACCTCCAGCCCGGAGGAAGGCCCGCCGGTCAGCAAGCTTGTCCACCGGTCAGTCCTCAATCTGCCTCGCGGCCCCATTCACTCTTCTTTTGTCCAGGCCAACCAGCCTTCGTTCTTCCCAATGATCTTTCAATGGCACAAATGAGGGACCTGACCAGCAGGGTGCACGCCACCCCTCCGTGTTTCTCAAATTTTCCTTGTCTTCTTCTGGGGGTGGCAGTTCCTCACTAGGCCTGGGCACCCCAAGGCCTCTCTCACGGCTGCCTCCAGTGACAATGTCCACTCGCTCAGTTGCTTCTTCAAGTTGTAACTTTATATTTGTCCAAAAATAGCTAAAGCCCCCTGACTGTTTTCAAATCAACAGGCATTTTAAATTAAGACAACTCTGAGGTACCACGACCCACCTCTCAGGTTGGCCAAGATGACAGGAAAAGATAATGAAAATGTTGGAGGGGATGTGGGAAAACTGGGACACCGATGCATTGTTGGTGGAACTGTGAACGAATCCAACCATTCTGGAGAACAGTTTGGAAATATCCTCAAAATGTTATCAAACTATACATACCCTTTGACCCAGCAGTGTTTCTACTGGGCTTTTATCCCAAAGAGATCTTAAAGGAGGGAAAGGGACCCACCTGTGCACGAATGTTTGTGGCAGTCCTTTTTATAGTGGCCAGAAACTGGAAACTGAGTGGATGCCCATTAATTGGAGAATGTCTGAATTGTGGTATATGAATGTTAAGGAATATTATTGTTCTATAAGAAACGATCAGCAGGATGATTTCAGAAAGGCCTGGAGAGACCGACAGGAACTGATGCTAAGTGAAATGAGCAGAACCAGGAGAATATTGTACACAGCAACAAGATTATACAATAGCCAGTTCTGATGGACATGGCTCTTTCCAACAATGAGATGATTCAGGCCCGTTCCAATGATTTTATGATAGAGAGAGCCACCTACACCCAGAGACGACTGTGGGAACTGAGTGTGGATCACAACACAGCATTTTCACTCTTTTTGTTGTTTGCTTGAATTTTTTCTTTTTCACTTTTCCCCCTTTTGGATCTGATTTTTTTGTGCATGACACTCGTGGAAATACATATAGAGGAACTGCACAGGTTTAACATGTATTGGATCACTTGCCCACTAGAAAAGGGAGTGGAGGAAGGGAGAGAAAAAATTAGAACAGGGTTTTGTAGGGGTGAATGTCAAGAATTATCAATGTATATATTTTGAAAATAAGAAGCTTAAAAAAAAAATCAATGGGCATTTTGCCTTTAGGAGATCCATCTTTTTTAAGCCCAAGCACAAACATTTCCATTCATCCTTTTTCAATCACTCTTATTCATTAGGCCCAGAGACTATGAGAGGCCATCTTGATCACTGTAATTTTCAGTGCTCCCCACTGTGTCAGCTCTGTGCCGGTGCATGCCACCTGTCCCTTTCTGGGTTACTAACAAAAGCACCCCAAAAGGGCTCTGCCCAGATCCTTGGACACCTGCAGGGAGAGCTCCTTCCAGGCCAACTGAAACCACAAGTGATCCTCTGGGAGTTCCATGAACACACTCATGTTCCTGCCTGCAGGAGCCCCTCGATCTCTCAACCTGCTAACCCGGGCAAAGGAGGAGACAGGGAACCTAGGGCGTGGCCTGAGTGGAAGCCGTGTCACGTTGGCCCTTTAAGGTCCCTGCGTTAGTAAGTTCTAGAATTTGCTCAGTAACAGTTTGTGGAGTCTACTTTCTTATTGTGGAAAATCAGAGCTGTCTGTGCTCCGGTAGTGCTGCTCCTCTGGGTGTCTGTGATCTCACTATGGTCACAGGTAGGGGCCCTGCAGTGCCCACGTCTCCAGGTCCTTCAGGGCCCCGAAATGGAGTTCTGCTGGGCCGGCATCCTGGGCTCGGCCCCTCCTATCGGCCGTTTCTGTTTTAATCCAAAGACCGGTGCCCAACAGAAGCCTTCTGCTCTCCTTGTGCAGTCCGCAGGGAGCTTCAGTCCCATCCCTCTTCCACCTGGCCCTCTCCTGGGCCAAGGCAGCCCTGGCCCCTCCATGCGTGGGCCACCTCCGCTCCGCCCTGCTGCTCCTGCTAGCCTCTCCTGAAAAGCTGTGCTGGCCGGGAGCTTCCTGTGACATTGATCTCGGCCTAAGCCCTGGGACAGAGCGACCTACTGCCCACAAGGGCTGCTGATTCACAAACGAAGGAGGACGACTTTTTAATCAGTGGCTGTCATCTGGACTATGCTTCAGACTCCCCAGCTTACGGGGACTACTCTGGGACTGCCCAGAGGAGGGGGGATGGGCGGCCTCTGCCATCCACCAGTCACAATCAGGAATTATTTTATTCACTTGTTCCACAGATTATTACAAAGGAGAGACAAATAGGAGAGTGGGTTGTCCCAGAACCCCTTCTTGTATCAAAAAGCTGGGAACAAGCCGAGAACCCACTTCTGAACAGTTCTCTGAGGCTGGGCTGGCTCTGGAGGGCGAGGCTTCGAATCCAGCTTTTCTGGCCCCAGACCAGGACTCCTCACTGGGTGGGGCAATGGTCAGTAGCAAGGACAGGGACTTGAAGGGCAGACTGCGGCCATCAGGAAGTTTTGCCCCCCTCCTCCTCCAAATAAAGCTCCCCAAAGGCCCCACAGCGCCTCAGGAAGGTCAGAGGTTATCCCGGGGGATGACTGATATCCCTAGAGGTACAGAGATGTCAGGGTCAGGCAACCTCTGGCCCGAGAGCCAGATCCGGCCCGCTGCTTGTTTATGTGCAGCCTGGAAGCTAAGAATGGTTTAACACTTTACTTAAAAGTGCAGAAGCCACACAAAAACAGGCAGCAGTGCCATTGTGGCCGGAGGGAGGCCGAGGCTTGTTCTCCACGTCCCTCCCCAAAGTGCTCCCCATTCTGGGAGGACGGGCGGAGAAACACTTGCAGAATGCAACCATTTGAGACCTTGGCAGCCAGAGCACCACCACCCCCCACCCCGGGGTGGATCCCTCTGGGATGAGGGGTCATACAGCCTCTGCCTGCAGCCCCTGGAGAAGTCTCCCACACAGCCTTCACACACCTAAGTCTGCCTTCCTGGAGCTCCTACACTCCTTTCTGGGATGGAACAAGACAAGCCTCGGCCCTCTCCCACAAAGAGCCTGAGGCCTTCGCTGCCCCTGCCATTCTCCCCTGGCCTGGCCATCCTAGGGAGGAAACGACCCTCAAATGTGGCTGAACTTCCCCCAACTGGGAGCCTCTAAATGCCAACCCAGAGAAGTGGACAAAGCAAGGAATAAGCCAATGCTCCTGGGAGCCACAGGGGGCCACAGAAGGAGGGAGGGGGTGTGGCTTGGAGACAGCCCACACTGGCCGAGTCTGGCCCAAGATCACTCGGTCACCCGTTCACTGGGATAAAAATGTGGTCACGGCTCCTGGCTGACAAGCTTGGACCGGCCCCCTTTCTGTGAGCTGGAGGAGCCCTCCCAGGGCATCGCAGCCAAGCCTGAGGAACAGGAAGCCCCTCCCCACCTGGGACTCTCCCACAGGGGCCGTTCTTCCCCCCAGGTCGAGCCGAAGCCTGTTTCTTTGTAACTTCCCCTGCTCCCATCTGCCCTTCAGGGCCAAGCGGGTCAAGGACAACCTCTTGCCACATGATAACAATAAGGCTTCCAACACTTGAACATGGTGAAAATGGCCTCTTTGAGGGGAGGCCATGGAGGCAAAGAGGGCTGAGCGGCCATGCCGAGGAAGCACCTCCTCCCAGGGGAGACAGCGATTCTGGCTAACTGAGCCCGGCCAGACCTGAGCTTTCTTGGCTCTAATACGGGCCCGGCATTCTAGGCTAGTGACCCTTCCCTCAACCCGTTGGTGTCATCAATAATAACGGGCAGGTGAGGGTGGCAGAGGAAAGCTGCTGGGCCGCCCTCTTCGCCTCCCATGAGGTGCCTGAAAGGTAAACAAGAAGATCGGAGAGCCCGCCATCCCCGACTCCCAGGAACCTCCGGGGGCCCCGCCCCACTGGGCACACCCACGCCCCTTTCCCAAATGGCAGAAGTGGCGCCCTGGGGCCAAGGGAAGGGGCAGCAGGCCCAGGAACTGAAGCCTCTGATCCTGATCCCGGAGACAGCAAGATCCGAGGCAAACCCAGAGTGATGGCAGGAGGGAGCTGCGGGGGGCAGGTACAGAGGGCACAGGGCAAGTATTCCCAGTGGGGGCCCAGCACAAAGGAGACTTTTCTCAGGGCCTCAGCAGGAGGCCAAGGCTCTGATTCCCACAACAAGGGGATCAGATAAACTTCATTCATTCTAGTGAAAGATGAGGAAAAGTGAAAATAAGGTCCCCCCTCCCCTTGCTCCCCACTCAATGGGGCCTTCTACTGCCTCCCTACTTCCCTCCTCCCTCAAGGAACAAAGACAATCAACGAGGGCACCTTCCCCCAAAGAACAGTGCCGGGCCTGAGCCCGCCCCCCCGCAGAGCCCAAGCCCCCACAAGGCACCTGTGTAGGCCCACAGCCCCAAGGGGCTTCCCTCCGCCCCCTTGCACCCCCCTCCCTCCAGGCTCACCTCCAGCCTTCTGCTCTCCGGCCGGGGGAGGCTGGGCCCAGGCAGGGGCTCAGAGCGTGGCTAGCCCAGGTAGGGGGGGCTCCCGGCCCAGAGGGAGCCAGCTCTCCTCTCCTGGCATGGCAGTATCTGAGGCCCGCTCCGGCTGGCTGCCCCGGCTCCAAGCGGCCCAGCTTCCCTCCTCAGGGCCTGCCCCCTTGGCAGGGGTTCAACCTCAGCTGCCACGGGGAGGCGGGAGCTGGGGAGGGGACTGACTCAGAGTCCCTGCTGTTTGGTGCTGCCCACAAGGGCCGCTGGGCCTGGGGGGGGCAGAGGGAAGGAGACCCCGGCCCGCCTCCTTGCTGCTGGGAGGGGGAGTCAGAGACAACGCAGTGAGCCTGGGCAGAGACACAGAGACAGAGATACTGGGGGGCGGGGCTGGGACAGTTAGAAAGGTGGGAGCCAGAGGCCAGGCAGGAAGGGAGGGCCGCAGGATGGCCAATGAGGCAGCTCTGATTCAAACAAACTGACCAGTGAGAGACGGGCTGGAGGACAACTGGCTGGGGGAAGGTGGCAAAGAGCGGCTGGCCTGGGAGGGAGGCCAAGTGGACCTCTGGGGAGCCCCAGCCGCCCCCCATCTCCTACCTCCTGTCTCTCAGCCAGTGTGCAGGGCGGAGCCCCAGGGAAAAGGCTCCCCAACCACCAGGTGCTTGGAGATCTCAAGATGAAAGGGCAGGCTCCACCCCCCGCAGCCTCATTAGGGCTCCAGTCTAGTCAGGCAGCCTCAGCCAGCCACAGGCCTCTGGTAGGAGGTGGGGAGGGCCGCAGGCCTCTAGGAGGAGGTGGGGAGGTGGGGCCACCAGCAGGCCCCTGGAAGCCCTCAGCCTCCCCTCTCCTCTGCTCACACCTGCCCATGACCACGCCCGTCCCAAGCTCCCTCAGCCTCCCCTCCCCCCCCCAACCTTGGCCCTCCAGGCCTCCTGGGAGGCAGTGAGGACTTGGGGCTGGGCCAGGGCCCAAGGGAGAGGGGAGGACAGAGTCCTGCACCAGGGTAAAGGAACCTCCCCAGATCTCTCTGGCTGCAGGGAAAGCTGGTTTGGGGGCAGAAGCCCATGGGGCAGTCTCCCCGGATCACTGTGTAGGGGTCAGAGTCAGAAACTCCTGATGGGCGGCTGGGCGGCACGGTGGGCAGGGCCTGGCCTGGAAGCAGGAAGGCTCCAGTTCAGATCTGCTCCCAGACATTCCTGGCTGGGTGACCCTGGGCAGGTGCCTTCACCCTGTCTGCCTCAGTTTCCTCATCTGTCAAATGAGCAGGAGAGAAAATGGCAAATAGCTCCGTATCTCTGCCAGGAAACCCCAGACGGGGCCCAGAGAGCCCAGCTCAGGAGAACCAAAGTAGGAGAGCGGAAACAAGCAGGTGACAGGGAGCACAGCAGGTGACCTCTGAGGGGGAGGCACCGGGGCTGCCAGGGGCAGGAGGGCCAGCTCAGAGCTAAGAGTCAAAGGGCCTGGGGCCGATGGAGGCGAGGGGCATGAAACAGGAACATCTGGCCCCCGGAGGTGCACAGGAGTCTGGGGTCGGAAGACCAGAGGGTCCCAGTTAAGACCACAAGTTCTACAGCCAAATGTCCCCGGAGTCAGCAGGCGCTCGGGCATGGAAGGGGAGGGGTGCTTGGCACTTGACCCTGCTAAGAGTAGGAGAGGGGAGCGGAAAACCTGGCAGGGAAGGGAAGGGAGGACTGGGACGTGGTGTGAAGGCAGACGGCTCCAGGCGGCAGTGAAGGGCCCAGCATGAGCGTGGTCCTGGGGGGCCCGGAAGATGATGGGGCCCTCAACAGTGAAAGGCAAAGGAAGGGGGAGGACTGGGGTGGGGGGATGTGCTGAACTTGACATGCCCACAAATGTCCAGTTTCAGAAACCTCAGTAATGGAGGAGAGCTGAGGCTTAAATCCAATTCCACCCAAAAGTTAAGTTCGTGATGTCAGGGGTACTCTGAGAACCAGGGGCAAACAACAGTGCTGCTGGGGAGGGGGCTGGGGCAGAGGCCTGGGGGCACCCACAGCCAGTGAGGGAAACTGAGGAGCGGTCAGAGAGGCAGGAGGAGGACAGGGAGAGAGGGAGGGAGAGGAGAACCAGGGAGAGAGGCAGGCTGGAGCTGGGCAGCCCCAGAGCTGGGACTCAGGTAACCCCCCAGTTGCTGGCGGTGCAGCCCCCCACCCTTGGTGTTCCCATTTGGGGCTGGGAAGGCCGGTTCTTTCTTGGACCTCAGTCCTCCCAAAAATGGGGAACAATGGTTTCCTGTCCCAGGCTTTTGGGGGGGTCCTTTGAAAGGGCCTGGGGCTCTATGTCACTTTCCAACCCGGCCTTTGGTCCCCAACCTTGCCGCCTGCCCCTCCCAACCCCAGCCTGGGCCTTCTCCCTTTTGCCCCTGCCCCCCTCCAGGAAATTCTTTGCCAAACCCCAAAGAAAGAAAGAGGGCCAGGCCCCAAAGAAAGAGGGGGGAGGAGAGGCGAGAAGGTGGGAGAGGAATTGGGGACCGGGCCTTTTTCTTAGGTGGGGTTTGCATTTCCCCAGGGTTTGGGATCACCAATTGGGGTTAAACATTTTTTCCTGGGGCCCATCCCATGGCTTAAGGTTCCCCCCCTGGGACAGTTGGGGCCCATGCACAAGGCCGGCTAACCTGCTTTCCATCCTTCCCTCCCAAGAGCAGCAGTGGGCTGGGTGCCCCTCCCCCCAGCTCCAGGATCCCAAGCCCTTTTGGGGTAAACTGTGCCTCCAAACCCAAGCCTGGCCCAGAAGACCCCTCATGTGGGCTCCTCCCTTCAACTCTGGACCTGGGGGGCCAGGGAATGGGAACTGGGAAGGAGGAAGGAAAAAGGAGGGGGGGGCCCTGGGGATGCTCTGGACAATCTGGAGGGGAGGGCAGGGGCAATTGGGAGAATTCCCGGGTCCGGGGGGGAGGGCAGGGGAGGCGGGGACTGAAAAGCCCTGCTCCCTAGGCCAGGTGGGCTTCTCTTTGGGAGGGGAGGGGAGGCTGGGGGCAGGGCCCTGGGAGCAGTGGGGAAGGGTTGGGAGCAAATTGCGGTCAAAGCATCCCGGCTCATCCTGGTGGCCCCTCAAGGGGCATTCCCCCACCCTTCCCCTTGGAACCCTTGGCCCAGGCCTCCCCCCTTGGCCTGGAATTTAAAACCAACCAAAGCCCCTGAAAGGCCCACCTCCTGGAGTTGGGAAGCCCCTGAATCAAGGACAAAGTTGCTTTTTCCGGGTTGGGAATTGCATTTGTTGGCTTTCTCAAGTTGAATTGTGGAAAAACCTTTTAATTAGCCCTTGGGCATTAATTCGGGAAATTTAAGCCTCCCATTCCTCCCTCCTCCCCTCAGGCTGGGGGGGAAGGAAGCCCTCAGGTTTTGCTCCTTTACCGGCAGGAGACATCCCGGCCCCAGGACTGGGGCCCAAACCAGGGCAGGGTCCTTAACCGCCCACCTCTTAACAAACTTTAGCTCGGGAGAGAACATGCCACACCCCTGGGAGAAGCCCACAGTTCCTCTTCCCTCCCAGGGAGGGCTTTTTACAAACCGGGTTCTTTCTGTCCCTTGGTTTACGCCCAGGTGCCCACCCTGCCGGGGGGGTCCTTGGGAACCCATCAGCCAAGGAGTGGCCCGGGCCCCCGAAGCCTGAGGCCCGGGGCCCGGCCTGAATCCGATCATCCCGGCAACCCGGCGTCCACAGCCGCCAACAAGAAAAGTTCCCAGGAAGGGTGACTCCGGGAAAACCACTGGGGATTATTGAAGGGGGGACCAAACCTGGGGTTTTTGGGGGAAAGGGCAAGGGCCAAACCTCAGCCTTCCCAAACCCAAACTCAAACCCCAGGGGAAGGATCCGTTTTTGGGGGCCAGGGTTGCTGGGGTTGGGGCCCCTGCCTGGGCCTCCCCGGCCAAGTCCCAGGGGGGGAGGGACGGGAGGCCGCTTTGGGGCCAGGGGAGGGGGAGGGCCTGCCCCTTAATTCCTTCCTTGGGGCAGCGGCCCTCTGAAACTGGGCCTTCCACTGGTGCTCAAGGACCTCCTCCAGCCGGTGGGGCCCCGAGCAGACATCCCGCCCCCCCTTGGTGCCGGGGGCCTGGGGAAGAGAATCCCTCCTCTGGGGGGCCCCCTGGCCTGGGGACATTGGGCCCGATTCCCGATTCAAAAAAGCTGGGGCCTCCGGAAGGGAAGTCAAATGGCAGGGAGGGCCCTGGAAAGGGAAGTGGAAGAAGGGTTCCGTTCCCAAATTAATTGGCCACCTGGGTTTCCTGGCCAGGTCCTTAATCCCCTAGAACCACAGCTAGGGGAAAAAATGGCGGGGACCCCTTAGGGAGGTCAGGGAGGGGAAGCCGGTTGGAAATGGTTGGAAACCCAGAACCGGGGCCAAGGTTCAAAGATTTCCTGGGCCAGGCACCGGGCCAGAGCCCGGCCTAGAAAGGGCCCGAGACCCTCACTTCGGGGGGTCCGCCGGCCACTTTCTGGGGCCTGGCAAAAACCAAGCCAAAAATGGCAAAACCATCCACAAGGCGGGCCCAACCCCGGGCCCAGAAAAGGCAAGGGGCCCCAAAGGGCATCCAAGGGCCCTCTTAAAAAGCTTAGGCATGCAAGGAGGGGCAGATGCCCCAGGCGGTCCACTAAGGAAAGGCCCAGGGGACCTGGCTTTCCTCCTTTTCAGGGTCGGGGAAGTCCTTCCCGGGGTCTGGGTTCTGGCCCCTCATCCCTTCCCATTGAGCAAGGTCCTGGGGTCTCGGAGGGGAGGGGACCGGGGCCAAATGGGGTCACTTACGGAAGGAATCTTTCCTGTTCTTGGGGCGTGGCCCCAGGGGTGTTTCCCTGGCCTGGCACTTCTTAAGGGGCCCCTTCTCCCCAGGTGGGGCCCTGGCCTCCACCCACCCTCCCCGGAGGGATCCAACCTGTTGGGCGGAGGCTGGGGAACCCCAGGGCCGGGAAAACCCCGGCTCACCGGCCTGCCCCCCGGGAAGGAGGGGGGAGGGAGAAACCCTAAACTCCCCAGCAATTGGGGCCTCCCCTTTGGAAGGCCCCGGGGAAAGGATTCCTTCCCCCCGGAACCCCAGGAGACGGAGCGCTTGGGAACCTCCCCGGCAGGGCTCCGGGGCCTGACTGGCCCAAGCTCTCCCCCGGCCCGGGCCCCCCCCCCCCCCCGGGCACGCCCCCAGCCCACGCCCTGCGCGGACGCTCCTTCCCGCCCCCCCGGGCCACACCCACCCCCCGGTTACTGGCACGCCAGGCCTTCCCCCAGAGCCGAGCCCGTGCCCCAGAGAGCGCTCGCAGGCCCAGCCCCGACGCCAGGCTGCCCGCGGCCGAACCAGCCGGTAGGTGCCTCCCCGGGCCCTGCCCACTGCCCTCGGGCCCCCAGCGGCCCGGCCCCGAGCGCCCGCCCTCCACCCACCGGATCAAAGGGATCAAATCAAAGCCCGGCGACTGCAAGCAGGCGCGGGAGGCAAATCCCGGCCCGCAGGGGGCTCACTCTCCTCCCCCGAACCGGTCCGAAATCCGGAGCCGCCCCGCCGGGCCGGACCTGGGAGAGCCCCGGGGGGGGGGGGCGGGTCAGACTGGGGGTCTCCCTTCCCCCCCGAACCCAAGGGCCACCGGGGAAAGGGGGTGTGTCCCCCCCCCCCTTCCATTTAAGGGCCTGCCTTTCCCACCCGACCCCGGGGCCTGGCCGCCCCCTCCGGATTCCCGCCACCCACGGCCAGGGCCTTCCAACCCCCCAAAAGTCCCAGCCTGGACTGCCCTGGCCCCCCCTCCCGTTTCACCCTCTGGACCCCCCTTTCCCTTTCCCCAGTGCCTCCCCTTCCCCCCCCACCTTTTGCCTTCCCCCCCTCCGGCACGCCCCCGTCTCCGCCGCCCGTCTCTGCTCCCCGGTCCTCCAACCTTGCTCCCTGGCTAGATCGCCGCTCTTCTCAGTCCTCTCCTCGCCACCCCTCAGCTCGTCCAGGCCGGAGCCGCCACCACGGCCGCCGCCGCCGCCATGTTGAATCCCGCACCAACATCCGGGGCTTTTCCCCCTGCCGCCCACCCGTGCCCATGGCAACCGCGGCTGTTCCGGGCGTGAGGCGGGCCGACCCTGAAGACACGCCCACTCGAGAGAACTTCGATTGGCCTCGACCTCCCCCTCCACATGAACTGCCCAATAGATAAGCACCAAAGGCAGATACGGACCAGGGATTGGCCAATTTAGTCGGGGCGTCCTCCGCCCACCTGCGGGCTTCCCAGACACGCTCGGTTCTGAGCAGCCGCTCCCGACGCCGGCGGCCTTAAAGGAGTAGGAGCCAGTTTTCCCGACCCACTCCGGGGGCGAGGACGGGGGCGGGAACGCGATCGCTTTAGGAGGGAAACTTCCTTTAAGCTCCCACCACCTCCGGCCTCTTCCCCCGAGTTGAGGCCACGGAGGCAGGGCCACCGGGCAAAGGACCCAGCCGCCTCCCTCCCATTCCGGCCTCTTTTTCCCTTCCCCTTTGTTTCCCTCTTCTCCTTTCCCAACCTTTCTTCCTCCCTTTTTCTTCCCCCTTTCCCCCTCCTTTCCCCTCCCTTTCTCCCTTTCCCCCTCCTTTTTTTCTTTCCCTTTCTGGGGCTCCCTGGGTTGCCTTTCCTCTCCTTTGGGTCCTTTTTCCCCTCCCTTTCCCCAAGGCTTTTCCCCTCCCTTCCTCCCCCACCCTCCGGGTCCCCTCCCCCTTCCAGGCCGGGGGGGGAAGGTCCGGAGCCTGGGCTGGAAAAGGAAACCCTGGCCCAGCTCTGGGCAGGCCTTCCCGGGGGGTGGTTAACCAGGCCCCTTTCGGGAACCTTCCCGCCCAGCCGGGCCAATAATTTTTAAAAAGCCTTTTTTCCAAGACTAGGCCCAAATTTCACAAGGAAAAGGCCCGCAATCCTTCTGGGTTGGGCAGGCCCTCCCCACCCCCCTCCCGTGGGCCCAAAGGGGTTTGGCCCAAAAAACTTTTTACCCAACGGGGTTAACTTTGTCCGTTCCCGCCGGGGTTTCCCCCTTCCCCCCCCTCCCGGAGCCAGGGAAAAGGGTTTGGGCCCCGGCCTCCAGCCCCCCTCCCAAGGGAGGGCCCCGCCCGTGCCCCCGGCCCCGGTGACCCCCTGGGGCCCGGACCCGGGAGGGGCAGGGGGGAGCCCGGTTTGAACCCAGCCCCAGGCCGACTGGCGGGGATCCCGGGTCTGCCCCGGCCCGCCAACATTAAAAGGGAATATCGGCCTTGGGCCTCCCAGAGCGGGCAAGTGACCGGACAGATGGTTAGAAACCTTCCGAGGCCCCGGGACAAAAGGGTCTGCCTTGGGGAAGCTTCCACTCTTCCGTGAGCAAATGCAAAAGCCAGCAAACGCGTGTTTTCTCTTGGGATGGATGGCGAGAGAGCTTCCAGGCTGAAGATCGCCTGCCCTCAGCTTTCCGGAGCCAGGGCCATTGTTCGGATCGGGCTTTCCCAAGATTAGAAGGAAAGTTTCTGAGCATAGAGAGTGCGATGAGCTGCGTGTTAGATACCTTTTCTCCCACCTGATCACCCTCTTGCCTTTAGAAATGGCATTTTTCTAGCCGTGTAACCCTGGGCAAGTCACTTAACTCCGGTTGCCTCAGGGGGAAAAATGGCATTTTGGGGGTCCTATTGATTTTAATCTAAAGCATTTCAGCTTATGGGATCTATTATTGAGATCTCAAACCCAATATCAAAATATTGAGTATTATTAAATTTTGAACCCAATATTGAAATAGAAAGACTGAGATTATCAATAAATTAGAGGGACACAGGATAGTTTACTCTCAGACCTGTGGAAGAGGAAGGAATTTATGATCAAAGAAGAACTAGAGATCACTATTGACTACAAAATTGAAAATTTTGATTATATCAAACTGAAAAGTTTTTGTACAAACAAAACTAATGCAGGCAAGATTAGAAGGGAAGCAATAAACTGGGAAAACATTTTTACAGTCAAAGGTTCTGATAAAAGTCTCATTTCCAAAATATAGAGAGAATTGACTCTATAAGAAATCAAGCCATTCTCCAATTGATAAATGGTCAAAGGATATGAACAGACAATTCTCAGACTAAGAAATTGAAACTATTTCTAGTCATAAGAAACAATGCTCCAAATCACTATTGATCAGAGAAATGCAAATTAAGACAACTCTGAGATACCACTACACACCTGTCAGATTGGCTAGAATGACAGGGAACGATAACACGGAATGTTGGAGGGAATGTGGGAAATACATTCTTGGTGGAATTGTGAATATATCCAGCTATTCTGGAGAGCAATTTGGAACTATGCTCAAAAAGTTATCAACTGTGCATACCCTTTGATCCAGCAGTGCTACTACTGGGATTATATCCCAAAGAGATTATAAAGAAGGGAAAGGGACCTGTATGTGCAAGAATATTTATGACAGCCCTCTTTGTAGTGGCCAGAAACTGGAAACTGAGTGGATGCCATTCAGTTGGAGAATGGCTGAATAAATTGGGGTATATGAATGTTATGGAATATTATTGTTCTGTAAGAAATGACCAGCAGGAGGATTTCAAAAAGGCCTGGAGAGATTTATGCAACTGATACTGAATGAAATGAGCATGACCAGGAGATCATTATACACACAACAACAATACCATATGATGATCAATGGCCATCCTCAGCAATGAGATGAACCAAAATCAGTCCTAATGGAGCAGTAATGAACTGAACCAGCTACACCCAGTGAAAGAGCTCTGGGGGATGACTATGAACCACTCCTAGAATTCCTTCCCTCTATTTTTGTACACCTGTATTTTTATTTCTTTCACAGGCTAATTGTACACTATTTCAAAGTCCAATTCTTTTTGTACAGCAAAATAACTGTTTGGACATGTATGCATATATTGTATTTAACTTATACTTTAACATATTCAACATGTATTGGTCAACCTCCCATCTGGGGGAGGCGATGAGGGGAAGGAGGGGAAAAATTGGAAGAAAATTTTGGCAATTGGCAATGCTGGAAAATTACCCATGCATAGATCTTGTAAATAAAAAGCTGTAATATAATAATAAAAAAAACCAAAGCGCCAAAGCAAGATTTTCAAATATAGTGGAGCATATTCCCTAATTGTGATGATCTGAAAGGTTTGGGGCCATTTGCTGTATTTCATAAAAGCAATAAAAATGTTTTGCAAATATTGTTTATTTTTTATCATTTTAAAACTTTTGGGGGGGGCAGATACTTCATAATATACATAATATATTCTCATAGATTCACAGAATTTCAGAGTTGAAAGGGACTTCGGTATCCGTCCATTGCAATCCATACATGAAAGGAGGCTCTGCTTTGAGAGAAAATTCATAGTTTATATAAATAAATAAATATTACCTAGACTGGAGATGTATGTTTGGGAGGCTTGAAAGGCACTTACAACATAGCTCACATGCCTCCTCTAGGAAGATTTCCCAATGCTCAGCACATGGAAATGATTAATTATCTGCTGATTGAGTGAACGTGGAGAGAGGCAGCTCCCCATCAATGCCCACGGGCCCCTCTTTGAGCCTCTCCTCTGGGCCCCTCATTTGTTGGTTCGTTCATTCAGCAAACATTTAGCCAGCCCTTCCCTTGTGTCAGGCTCTGAATAAGCACATGAGCTATTTGAATGACACTGATCACAATAAAGCGCATTCCCCAGTGTGATTCATGATTCAAAGAATCAGTTTCCTCCCAGAAGCTCTCGGAGGTAAGGCAGGGATGGATGATCCCTATTTACAGATGTGGGGAAACTGAGGCTTGGGGAAAGAGACCTGGGGTAGAGGAGCAGCTCGGTATAACAGAAAGGTCACCGGGGGGTGAGACTGGAGGAACTCTGAGGGCCATTTCCTAGCCACCGCCAGGCCCAGTCAGAACCAGAGGGAACCTCAGAATTGTCCCGTGGACAGATGGAGATGTTGAGGAGCTCAATCTTGGAGGCTGGGGGATGAGGAAGAGAAAAGGACTCTGGAACCGCCAGACCTTCCGGAGGAGAGGGCACTTCCCATAAATCTTACT
Organism: Sarcophilus harrisii; assembly: GCF_902635505.1. Classification (NCBI taxonomy): domain Eukaryota; kingdom Metazoa; phylum Chordata; class Mammalia; order Dasyuromorphia; family Dasyuridae; genus Sarcophilus; species Sarcophilus harrisii. Next base: position 589,474,188 of record NC_045428.1, read on the forward strand.
TGATTCCTGCTTGTTGTGCAGGTGAGGAAACTGAGGCCCAGAGGGAAGGACCAAGGTGACACAGAAAGCGCACTCTTGCATCATTCTGCTGTTTTACGCCTTCACCAACGGCTCCAATTGGTACCACCGGAGTGCTTCAGATACCTGGTAGGTCTGAGAACGAGGGATGCTGGGGCCGGAAGCCCTCCACCAGGGTCCTTGGGGGAGGGCGGGGCAACGTGGGGAATGGACCCATTTGCTGACCCACTGAACCTCCCTCTGCTAGTGTCAGAGCTGAACTTGGTGGGAAGCAGGCCTGCCCGTCCCACCCTCCGGCTGGGGTAAAAACGGGGAGTTTCTTTCCGGTGAGAATAACTGGATGCTCGCCCTTTGGGCAGAACCTTCTGACCACCTGCTCATACAGCGCTGGAACGGCGCCCCTTCCCTTCGGGGGCTCACGTTCTGTAGATGAATGACATAAAAACGGACTGTCACGATGGTCAGGAGCCATGTCATTGTCCTTGTCTTGGTTGAGAATGGGGGTTGAAAGTCCCAGGTTCGAGTCTTCCCTTAATAAGTCCAAGCTCTATAACTCTGGGCTCCTGGGAAATACTGGAGCAGTTGCTGATCTGATTTATCTGGGCGCAAAGTTTCCTCACCAGAAAAAATCAATGTGCAGGATATAAATGAAGGGTTAAAAAAATGTTCTCAGGGTTCAGGAGAGGAAGAGGAGGGAGAGGAGGGGAAGGGAGAGAATCGGGAAGGGCCCCCTGGAAAAGGAGGCTCCTGGAGCAGAGCCTTAAAGAATGGCCACAGCTCCCACTGGTGGGGTTCGGTATCCCTAACGGTGTGTCACAGAGGCTGGAATGGAGGGGGGCCTGCAGAGGTCTGAATCGGCACCAGGAGCAGGTGCAGAAAGAAGGCAGGAGACTGGAGGTCCCCGAGTTTGAGGTTCATCCTGTGGGCAGTGAGAACACAGAGGATTGACCCCCGACGGGGAGGGCTATGTTCAGAGCGTGAAGGAACTTCCTTTAGCCCCTCAGGACAAGCTGAGGTCCCTTTGGGGATGCTGAAATCCATGACCTTGCAGCAGAAAATGGTGGCAGGCTTTGAGAAGGGTGGGCGGCAGAGCACCCGGCTGAGGTCGGCTCCGTGCGGACACTCCCTCGCTCCCTGTTCCCATCTTGGCTCCCTTGCCGGCTCCCGGCAGCAGGAAGGGGGCCTGCACCCAAAAGCTAGGCTGGGACCCCCTGGTCTTCCCTGCCCTCCGGGGCCCCAGATGCAGAAGAGGACTCCGGCCTCCTGGACGGAGGCCAGGCCTTGTCCACCCTTGAGCCTGGGACCACACTTTGGGCTCTGGAGTTCTCAGAGGTAGGTCCTGCGGCCTCGCTTGGGTCTGACCAGCCACACGTCGTCCACAATCTTCCCGTCCTGAAAGAGAGGGACAACCGGCCTCCAGAAAAGGCCCGACTTCACTCCCCTGCCCCCCGGCACCGGCTGCCTAGCCTGTGAGCTGGCACCTATCTTTCTCCTCGTCCTTCTAGGGGCAGACGGGACCCAGGGGCTGCTGGCCCTCAGTTGTCCCAGCTTCTGGGCGGACGCGGCCTTGGGCTACTGACCTGATCATCAGACACCTGCTGCAAATGGAGGTGGGTGCCGTTGAGAATGTGCAGGCGGGTAAAGCCATACTCCTTCACCCTGATGGCGCTCCAAGGCCTCGGGAAAGGGCTAAAAGGGGTCAGCAGCTCCTCACAGCCCTGCCCAAAGAAAAGGAGGAGGTTTGGTTTTGTAGCAGGCCCTGGCTTGGGATGGCCCCTTCCCCCTGAGCACCACAGACAGCAGCTGCCCTCCCCGGTCCCCTGGAAGCCCCTGCCAGGCCTCTGCTCACAGCAGATCCTGTGATGATGTGAATGGGTCCTCGGGGGTTGGTGTAAGGACTCTCTCGGCTTCCGTTATAGACCTGGGGGGAAAGTCCAGAAAGGGAGGAGGGTCAGGTGAGGAGAAAGACAGCCCCCCCCCCTCCCCTGGAGCAAATTATGGTGAACCTAGGTGTCCACACAAACCACCAGCAATGGTTTCACCCAGTGGTATGCAGGCCATCGTCTAACAACCAGCTCTCCAAACCCTTAGCAACGGACACAGCCAGAGGTGGGCTGGCTAGTATTTAACAATCAGCTCTCCAAATCCCCAGCAATGGACTCAGCTGGTGGGTGTGCTGGCTAGTGTTTAACAATCAGCTCTCCAAATCCCCAGCTACGGACTCAGCTGGTGGGTGTGCTGGCTAGTGTTTAACAATCTGCTCTCCAAATCCCCAGCAATAGGCTCAGTTGGGGGGTATGCTGGCAAATGTTTAACAATTAGCTTTTCAAAACCCTTTTTAAATTTTAACCTGCATTATTTTTTTTTTTAACCTGCATTATTATTAACATTTTCTCCATCAGCAAAATAATAACTCAAACCATGACTTACAGCCATTGCTGATTTCTGAGATATAAATCCACTGAAAATTTAACCATTAACTCTTACCAGCACACGCCTGGGCTGAGCCCACCTTACTCAGCAGAGAAAGCTTGGGGGGGAGGGGGTAAGGGGTAGAGAGCACCAAGCCTTGGACAGAGATGCATCCCCTGATCATTTGCCAGCTGACCATAGCGGGAGGCTTGGGGTTAGGCGCAGGGAAGGCACACTTAGCGGGGCAATGGAGCAAGGGGAGTTAGGGGGGGCTGCCCTGGGGTTGCAGGGCCAGCGAGAGCCCAGCTTAGTCCAGATCCACCCCTCACCTGATAGTCATAGATGGGCCAGAGGCGCTCGTAGGAGTGTTCATGAGCCCACAGCTGCAGGTCAACTCCTGTGGGGGGAACAGCAATCAGCAGGCCCGCCTTTAGCCAGAGGGGGCTAGAGAGCTTGGCCCAATGCACCAGGGTGTTGCCTCCCCTGGGACCCCCCCCCCCCACTAGTGTGCTCTCCCACGCCAAAATTGCTTGCTTAGCCATTTTTGTATATGCTGATCACACTGCCTGGCGCACAGTAGGGATTTAATTATTGCATGCTGATTGAAAAAGGGGGTGGCTACCGTAATTATAGAAGAGATCCTCCAAGCCGTAGCGACCGCCGGAAAGGCCTTTTCTGACCTGGGAGTACAGAAGTGGGGTTTAGGGCAGGACCCCCAGGACCCCCGCGTGTCCCGCCAGCCCACTCCTCTCAGTCAGTCTGAGGATGGCCCTCGCGCCTACTATGCTCTCGTGCCGTGTACAGTCATCCAGGTCGGCGTTGGAGCAGTACATGGGACGGTGCCCCATAGTTATAATCCACGGCCTCATAGCCCGGTTGTTGTTGGCTTTCTGGCGGGAGAAAGGAAGGGCGGCTGTGAGGCTGGGGCTGGGGGAGCCTTCCCAAAGGCCAGCGGGATTTCACTGGCTGGGACTCCCCCATAAGGAGCCCCCACCCCCACCCCCGGGCCACGTATAGGCTCCTGAAAATGTTGCAAGCTGGCTAGCGATGGGGAAAGGGAAGGCAAGAGACGGCCCCAGCCCAGAGACTGCCAGCAACTGCTGCTGGGCCCCTCTGCCCGGGGCCCCCTTCCCCGCTTACCTGCAGATCCCTCTCCAGCCAGCGGAACTGTTTCTGAATCAGGTGGCGTCCATAGTGGACAAAGAAATAGACTTCAGTGGAGAAGGAGATGATGTGGGCAGGCCCTAGGTCCCAGCTGCAGGGGGAAGGAAAAGGAATGGGGGGAGGTAGAAGGCATTGGCGATCAGGCCCAGCCCTGTCCCTCCCCGGTCGGGGCAGCCGGGCCCACAGAGGCCAGCCCAGGGCCCACAGAGACTAGGCTGGGGCCCACAAAGGCCAGCCTGGAACCCACAGGGGCCAGCCTGGGGCCCACAGAGGCCTGGCCAGGGCCCACAGAGGCCAGCCTGGGACACAGAGGCCAGCCTGGGACACAGAGGCCAGCCTGGGACACAGAGGCCAGCCCAGGGCCCACAGAGGCCAGAGGGCCCACAGGGGCCAGGCCAGGGCCTACAGAGGCCAATCTGGGACACAGAGGCCAGGCTGGGGCCCACAGAGGCCTGGCTGGGGCCCACAGGGACCAGCCTGGGGCTCACAGAGCCCTGGCCGGGGCCCACAGAGACCAGCCTAGGGCTCACAGAGGCCTGGCCGGGGCCCACAGGGACCAGCCTGGGACACAGAGGCCAGCCCAGGGACCACAGAGACTAGGCTGGGGCCCACAGGGACCAGCCTGGACCCCACAGAGACTAGGCTGGGGCCCACAAAGGCCAGCCTGGAGCCTACAGAGGCCAGCCCGGGACCCACAGGGACCAGCCTGGGGCTCACAGAGGCCTGGCCGGGACCCACAGGGACCAGCCTGGGGCCCACAGAGGCCAGCCGGGGACGGGACACAGAGGCCAGGCTGGGGCCCACAGAGGCCTGGCCGGGGCCCACAGGGACCAGCCTGGGGCTCACAGAGGCCTGGCCGGGGCCCACAGGGACCAGCCTGGGACACAGAGGCCAGCCCAGGGACCACAGAGACTAGGCTGGGGCCCACAGGGACCAGCCTGGACCCCACAGAGACTAGGCTGGGGCCCACAAAGGCCAGCCTGGAGCCTACAGAGGCCAGCCCGGGGCCCACAGGGACCAGCCTGGGGCTCACAGAGGCCTGGCCGGGACCCACAGGGACCAGCCTGGGGCCCACAGAGGCCAGCCGGGGACACAGAGGCCAGCCCAGGGCCCACAGAGACTAGGCTGGGGCCCACAGGGACCAGCTTGGAACCCACAGAGGCCAGCCCGGGGCCCACAGAGGCCTGGCTGGGGCCCACAGAAGCTAGCTCCAGGGCTCACCTGTACCAAAGTCCTTCGGTGTCCCCCGGCATGCTGAAACGCGCTCGGTAGTTGGAGAAGTTGCTGGGTTGGGAGAGAGGGAGGGAGGTCCCCGTCGGCTGGGTGACGAGAACCAGCAGTGACCCCTCCCCGCCTCCAGCTCCTCAGCCCACCTGCCCGGCCACAGTCGGGAGCCCATCCTGCTGGTCATTGTCTCGGGAGGGAAGAGGCTGAGACTGGAAGGGAGCCTCCAGAGAGCCGTGGTGAGATGAGGCAAGCCCCCATCAGGGAGTCCCGCAAGCCCACCCAGATCCCCCCCAGGGCCCACCCCCTCCTCACTAGCGCTCCTCATGGTTCCCTGGGCACGTCATGTAGGGGACCGAGGCAGCCACTGGCTCGATGAGTCTCATGAAGGTATCCCCCACTCTGGCGTTGTCCTGGTCCATGTTGTAGGCAAAGTCTCCTGGGGGTGGGGGAAGGAGGGAGCAGGGGTGAGGTCCCAGGAGCCTGCGCTGCCCCCGTCCCCTCCTCGGCCATTGCCATCCCTGCCCGTCCGACCCCGTCCCACAGCCTGCCAGCCCCGTCCCATACCCCGCCAGCCCCGTCCAGCCCGGCCCACAGCTCACCCACGTGCAGGATCGCGTCGTACATGCCCTGCTGGGTCTCCCTCCGAAGGCGGGGCAGAGCCTGCGGATTGTCGGCCCCCATATCCCCAAAGACAGCCAGACGGGGGCTCCAGCTGGGCCCAGACTTGAGGGCGCGGAAGCGAAACCTGCGGCTCCAGCCCTGGGCACTGCCGCAGCGGTACACTGGGGGCAGAGCAGGAAGAAGAGAGGGCGCTGGGTCCTGGGCCCTGACCCCTCTTGCCCACATTCCTGCCCAGCTTGGCCAAGGGTGGGGACCCAGCATCCTGCAGCCATTACACAACGCTAATTACAACTGAATTGAATCAGGAGGGAGAGGGGGGAGGGGGTGGGTCAGTCTGTCCCCATTCTTTGCCAGGACTGGTTCTCCTCTCCTGCCTCCTCATCCCCGGACATCCCCTGCGGGAAGCCTGAGCTCCTCAGGGGTCTCTGCCGGCCCCTCCCCGGCCCCTGAACCCCCCTCACCGTACTGGACCCCAGGCAGCAACCCCCGCAGTGTGACGCGGTGCATGTACATCTTCCGTCTCAGGATGCCGCCGTCCACGAAGAGGCTGGAGGAGCCTTGGGCCCGCAGGGGCAGAATGCCCCCAATCTGCAGCCCAAACTGGACCTCCGAGGCCGCTGGCACCCATGTGGTCCACATCACTGTCATACAACCAGGTTCCCCTGCAGGTCGAACGGGGGGAAGGGAAATGGAGCAGGCCCAGAGGTCAGGGGCTCCGGCTCCCAGGCAGGCGGGCTCTGGCCAGACGCGAGGCCGGCTCGGGGGGGGGGGGAGGGGAGGGGGTCCCGGCCACTCACCTGGGTAGGACAAATGTATTTGTTCGGGGATAGCCTTCTGAGACCCTTCAGCCCTTGCACCTCCCAAAAGGAAGACAAAGAGGAGGCAGAACCAGCTGGGGCTGGGGCCGGCAGCCATACTGAAGGAGAAGGGAGCTGGGGGGTGTTGCCAGGTGGGATTCGGCCGGGTCTTTGATCTGGACGCAGGAGAGAAGGAAGGACACTCTCAGGGCCAGCTTGTCCCCCCGCCACCCAGCTCTGCTCTGACTCCCCACCGGCCCTCCTTGAATTTGAACCCTTTCTAGGGCTCCCTAACATATCCCAAGTCCTTCCCTCAGCATCCCTCTTTCTGTCTTGGCCACATTCCCAGACTTCAGGGTCCTTCTTCCATACGTCCTTCCCCGAGATCCTCCAACTATCCCAGGCCCCCTGTTCTCACACAGAGCCTTCCTCCCTTCTCCCATTTCAGGCTCCCACCTCCCCAGCCCTCCCTCCCTATCTCCTCCCTCCCGGCATCCTTCCCCAGCTTCCTCTCCCAAATCAACAGCACCCTTGCCTGAGAACTCCTGGACTCCCTGCCCCATCTCAGGTTCTGCCCTCCCAGAACTAACTAGTCCAGAACTTTTTGGGACCCCCTTCTCTTCTTGTAGAAGGAAGAGGAGAGGCTTGGGTGGGAGGAGGAGGAGCCAAGCAGGAAAGCCTGGAGGTACTGGGAGGTGGCACATGGCTGGCTGTGGAGCCCGGCTGGGGTCCGGCCTAGCCCGGCCTGCTCTTCCTGCCCACCCTCACTTACCCCGCTGGCAGGAGTCACTGTCCGGGCCCAACCTGCCCCAGGCCTCTTTATGGCTGCTGTTCTGGTAGGCCGGGGGTGCAGCTGATAGTACCAGCTGGGCTCTCCAGGGCTTCCAGCCGCCCACGAGCCCATCCCAGCACTGGAAGAAGCCAGGTCTGGGATGATGGGCTCCTCAGACAGCTAAACCCCCAGGTCTCACTGGTCTGGCCGGTTGGGGTAAAGGGGCACGCCCACCCACCCACCCTTGGGGGTGGATCCAAGGGAGGGACCCGAGCCCCAGGAGGTCTGGTGCTCCTGCTGGGGAAGGCTGAAGCTGCTGAGCTTGGGGTGGGGGGGAGCAGAACTTCCCCTAGCTGATTTGCCTAAGGGAAAGATCCCCGCTCCACCCTCATTCCCTGCTAGGAGCCAGAAAAGAAGCAGGAGCCAGGGAAGAAAATCCAGGAGAACTACTCACATCCTTTCCAACACCCTGAAGCCAGAGTAGGTCAGTGGGCCGATTACAGTGTCAGTGTGGGTTAGACCCACCCAGCCCCAGGTGGGGAGAAGGGCGTTAGCTGGGCACAACAGGGAGCCTTTGTGAACCAGGCGTCTGGCCCTAAGTCCGGGCCCCAGATAGAGACTGGAAGATGCGTCCCCCACTCCCAAGCCTGGCTCCATTGTCCCAACTCATCCCAGAAGGATTAGCCAGACTGGGGGGTGACTCATCTCTCTCTCTCGTCCCCCACCCCTCCATCAGTCACTGTGTCACTCATACTTGTAATATCAGAAAGTTGTGACAAGAGGAAGTGCCGATCAGGGGATGCTGCCCGAGAGCAACCCTAGGAGGAGCACTGGATGCTCGCCTCTCAGAGCTGGGCTGGCTTCTGTCCCCGGCCCTCCCCCCAGGGACCGCCAACTCTGATTCCGAGGCCACATTTGGAAGGCCCCTGGGAGCCCACTCCCATGGAGCCCCTTCCTCAGGATCTACCCTCCTGGTCCAGACCTGTGATTTCATCAGGGTGTGGGGAATTCCTGACACAATCAGCCCCCTGGCACTCCTAGGGAACTGCCTGGGACACTAAGCGACGTGACTTGCCCACAGTCACACAGGCAGGATGATTTTTCCTGTAATCATGTATCACACCCGGAACCCCCGTCTTCCTGGACCCGACACCGACTTTCCAGCCTCTTTGGCAGGCAGCCCTTCGGGGGGGGGGGGGGGGGCTTGGGACGTTGGCAAAATATCTGCTGCCTCTCTGGGATAGCCCACGGCATCTCTGGGCACACCCAACTCTACCATGGCACTGGCCTGGGGGGGCTGTGAGCCTGCCCAGTTTGCCACCCCACCCCACCTGCAATCCACACCATGGCAGGGCTTCTGGTCACTCAGTGTCGGTGCTGGTCGGGGGAGTGGCCGAACAGCCATCCTACAACCCTGGCTCCATGGGTGCCCTGACAGGGTCCTGGGTGCTGGTCCCTTGGGGATCCTCCAGTGCTGAGGAGGACAAGGAGAGCCTCCCAGCCCTGCTTCTCTGGCCCCAGGAGTTCTTCTGGGCTTCATTTGTACAACTCAAGCTAACTTTTGGCCGTGTTACCAGCATTTGTAGCGGCTCACAGCAGGGCTCGTCATGAGCGGTCTTACGCACAAGTACTGGGCACTGTGAGGCGGGGGGGACAGCCTGGGAATTCTGGAGTCAGCCCAAGAGCTCAGATTCCGTCCCTTGTGCTGACCTGCGCGGGCTCGGGCTGGTCGTTCCCCTTTCGGAGCCTTGGCTCCCTTAGCTACACAGTGAGGGAGTGGGCCAGTGGAAGTGTTTGTGGCGATGGGGGAGAGGGCCTCCAGGAAGGCCCCGGGATCTCCAGGCTGTCCTCGGTGCTGGAGAAGGGAGACTAAGGATGCTCAGGACGTACAGGGAAAGACGCTGGATTCAAAGGCACCTTTGTGAGCTTGGGGGAGTTATGACCCCTAAATCTCTCCTATAAATGCCCCAAAGGCCCTTACGGCTATGGACCTGTGGCCCATGATCCATGGCATGGAGGGGACAAGCAGGGCTCCCGCTGTACAGCCTTTTTCTTCTGTAGATTTAATGGCCCGACCCCCTGAGAACTGAAGAGTCACTTAATTTGTTAGGGTTCTTACTAGAGGCTAAGTCAGTGGGAGTGACAGAGACAATAGTTATCTCACTTAGCATGGGTCAGGATGATTGATTTAGTCTTACAAGGAGGCACCATGGGGAAACCGACCTCCTCTAGGACATGTGGACAGTTTGCAGACAGTGACTAGAGAAACATTCGTGGAGTGTTTGCAGCATGTTGTTAACTTGGCTGGGCCTGACACAAGTGGGATGATATTAATATGGCCCCCAAAGCCGAGCCAAGCAAAAGCCCGGCCGCAGCTCACATCCACATGCTGGGCCGAGGGTTCGGAGCGTCCCCGAGCCTGTCTCCAGGCAGAGGTTCTGCCCCGATCGGGCCCCATCTGGAACGCGCCGATGCATTCTTTGCAGGGCCGTTCCCCGGCAGCGTGGGTCCGACGGGGACCTCCCAAAGCAGCTCCCCCCGTGGAGGGAAGTGGGAGCGTGTGGTCTTCGGAAGGCCCAGAGGACCACAGTGGCTGCTGGCAGGCTTCTGAGGGGCTGCGGGCGGGGGTGGGGGGTTAGAAGCCAACAGTTGGTCCTCAGCTGCAAGAGAGGGAGGTCGAGCTCTCTGGCAATGGGCCGGGCCCAGGGAGCCGTCCATCACGGGGATCACTCACACCTTCGGCACCGCTGTGTCATGAGCTTCTTGGGAGCGAGGAGGCAGGGCCGTTTGTCTATCTGCCCCTTGGCACCCGCCAGCACTCCCAGCAGCCCTTAGTCCTCCCCAAGAGCTCTGTTCGTTCTCCTTGGAGTCTGATGGTGAGCTCCTTGAGGGCAATAACCGTGGATTTCCTTTTCTCTGTATCCCCGGTACTTAGTACCTCACACAGGGCTGGCCTGCAGTCAGAAATTCAGATCCCAGCTTCAGAGACCAGCTATGAGACGCTGGACCAACTACATAACCGCTGCCCACCTCAGTTTCCCCATCTGTAAAATGGGGATAACGACAACACCTACCTCCCAAGGTGGTGGGGCTCAAACGAGTTGACTGTGAGGGGCTTAGCCCATGCCTGGTGCACAGTAGGCACAATGCGGACGTTAGCTATTAGGAGCTTTCATGCCCTGGATTCCAGGTCCGGACCGTGGCGCGGTAGGCACGCGTTTTGGTGTTAAAAGCGGTGACTGCGTCTGGCCCCGTTCGCTGCGTTCTGGGCTCAGCTTGATGGGGGGGGGGGGAACAGTCTCCGCTCGGCCCCCAGCTCCCTTTTCCTGTCCGGTTTCTTGCAGGGTGGGGTCCACAGCTCCCTGGGCCGTCCCCCAGCACCACCGGCCGCCCTGAGCTCTGGACCTGTAAGTCCCGGTGGCCCGAGGAGGGCTGCTCAGCAGTAGGGACACGGTGATAAGAATGAGGAGCAAGTGGGGAGAAGGGAATGCCCCCCCTGGGGATGATGGCTGCAGCCAGGAGCTAGAGGCAGCATGAGGCCTGGGGAGGACCCCCAGGGGAAGGGGCTCGGCAGGTGACTGAGCCATCTCCTCGCCTCCTGGTCCCTGAGCGGTGCTTTGTCTTCCCAGGGGACCAGCCTGGGCTCGGCTCCTGGGCCAGAGCCAGAGACTGGGCCGGCCGTGGACCTGAGCTCCCTGCCCCTGGAAGTGTGGCTGCAAATTCTGATCCACGTGCCCCCCCGGACGCTGGTGACCCGATGCCGGGCCGTGTGCCATCAGTGGCGGGCACTGGTGGATGGACCAATACTATGGCGCCTTCTCTGGGCCCAGGCCAAGGATGCTCCAAGCCAGGCGCTACTTGTGGCCACTCACTGCTACCCTCCTGCCCCCAAGCCCTGCTCCTGGGCCCGCCTGGGCATCCTGCAGCCCCTGGCTCGGAACCTGCTGCGGAACACCTGCGGGGAAGGTGAGTGGGCTCTGAGGGAGCGGCCCCCACATGGGGAATGGGGTGGGGGTCCCAGCTTCTGCAAACCTCCCCCCACCCAACACACACACACGCCTTCTTGGTGCCCACAGAGGGGTTCCGGAAATGGAAAGTGAAAGATGGCGGACACGGCTGGAAAGTGGAACAGAATTTGAGGCCCGTGCCCGGGGCCCCGGCCCAGACCTGCTTTGCGTCTTCCTTCAGGTGAGTTCCCCACGAGTCCCACCCCCTTCAACGATCCCTCTGGGGAACAGCAGCTGTCACTAGGGCTCCCTCCCCAGGTGGTGCCAGAAGTGGCAGGTCGTGAACCTTCTTGCCCAGGGGCTGTGGCCGGAGCTGCTGGACGACCCCCGCACAGAGATCCACATCAGTGATTGGTGAGTCTCCCCCCCCACAGGCGGGGGATCAATCTTGGTGTGGGGGGTGTCGGTCACAGACTGCCCTGTGGGGTTCTCCCCTTCCCTACAGGTGGGGCGCCCGAAGCGACTCGGCGGCCAGTAGGCTCCCGTCCAGACCGGTGGCGGCCAGGGCCACCGTCCTTAGGGAGTTTGATGCAGGCCGAGCCTATCCCCTGCCCCAATGACAACCCCTACCTGCAGGTGCGCACTCAGAGCAGGGGAGGGGGCAGGGAAAGGAGGTGGGGAAGGAAGGAAAAATGGGAGGAAAGGAAGGAGGCAAGGGGGAAAAGGGAAAACAAAGGAAACAGGGAAGGGGCGGAAAAAGGGACAAAAGGGCCAGCAGAAGGGACAGGGGGGGCCGGGGACCCGGGGGCCCCAACCCCCCTCCCCCCGGTCTTCCCTCCCTTCACCAACCTTCCCCAAAGGGAGCCCTTCGTTCTTTAAGGCACTTGGAAAAAACCCCAGGGGGGGATAAGGGGGAAATTGCGGGGGTTAATTTAGGGGGGCCCTCGGGACCCGGGAAAGTTAAATTTCCCGATTGCCCCTCTCCCCCCATCAAAAAATTGCCCCAAAGGGAGGCCCTTTGGGGGTTTTTCTAGGAATTGGGAAAGCCCAGACCAAAGAAAGGTTAAAGGTTGGAGGAAAATTTAACCGGGTTGAATTTAGGGAAGGGCCTCCGGGCCCAGGAACCTTTTAAATTATTATAAATTAAGGGCACTCACCCCAAAAATTGGAAATTTTGTTACCCCCTTCTTTTGGGCCCATTTGGGATTTTGTTTGAGTTTAATTGGGTTTTTTCTTTGGAAGGGCACCCTCCCGGCCCTGGGCCCCAGTTTTTAACCGGCTCCTTGGTTTCAACCCAGCCTTCCTTTTCTTCCACTTTGCCCCCAGGGGATTTCCTTTTAAGCTTTTATTGAAAGGAGACACAATGCAGCCAGTATTGAAATGGGCCACAGCAGCCGGAGAACAGAGCGGCCTTTCAGAAGTCAGGTTTCAGGGGACACCAGACACAGACAGGCCTCCTGTCTCCAGATCATGCCCTCTGACCTCAGGGATCCCTGGGGCTCTTTCCCAAGCGTCTCTCCTTTCTCCACACTCCCTTACTTGGTCAGACCCGACCTCTCGGGAATTCACTGCCAAGCCGAGAGCTCCCGAGTCTCCCTTTTCTGCCCCAGACTCCCCACTGACCCATAAGCCGTAGCTCCAGCTGTCAGGCTGGTGAATAGTCTGCAAACGGGACCTGTCCCTTTTCCCCCAGCCCCTTCCCTCTCACCGGAGAGGTAGCACCTCCTCCCGGTCCCGCCGTCTCCCCCATCATGTCTCTGTTGGCACTGCCAGGGCCCGGTGCTGCCCCCACCACCCCAGGCCAGGATCATCCCTATCCCTTCTCCAATCACTGATGGGATTGTCCCACCTCAGCTCTCCCTGGGTGGCTCCCTGTCACCTCCAAGATCCTCTGCTTGGCATTCAAAGCCCCTCCTAACTTTCATTCCCCCCAGGCCTAGGGCGTTTCAGCCAGCCCCATACTCTCCTCCTCCTCCCCTCCGATCTAGAATCCCACTTTCCATGGGAGCCTCCCCCCCATTCCCTCTCCAAGGCTTTCCTATTTATCCTGCACAAACTTGCTTGCTTGGATCTCCTGTTAGACATGAGCTCCGGGGGGGAGGGGGGGCAAGGCCGGATGGATTGAGATGCCCCAAGCTGCTCATGCGCAGGGATGCTTTGTCCCCTCATCTCCATCCCCACCTGCCCAGCTGAGCCTGGGAAACAGCAGAAGGCTGAGCCTGGGAGCCCGAGGGGAAGGGCTCCCATCTGGGAGCTTTCAGAGGCCGGGCTGGCCATGACAGAGCAGGGGTGACAGGGACTTCTGGAAAGTCCCAACGGGAGCCCATTGGGTAAGACGGGAGGGACACAGCTTGGGGGCAAGGGCAAAGGTGTGGGCCGGACCAGGAAAGGGCTGTAGAAACCTTCTGGAGGATGGCAAGGTGCCAGGAGGAATCAGGAAGTTTGGAAAGGGGGAGACAAGCTGTTGATGGCACCTTTCCGAGCCTGCTCTTCCTACGCGCCCATCCCACACCAGGCAGCCCATCCCTGAGCTGTCCCCAGGGACACCCACAGCCCTCAGCTGGTCGGGGCCGGGGGCAGCCCCAGCAGGAGGAAGTGGGGAGTGCTCTGGGGCGAGGTTGGAGTTCTGTGGGCCCGACGCCAGGAGGACGTGGGATACCCTTCCTCCAGGTGACCCCAGACGCTCTGGGCCCCGCACCCCTGGGCCCCCCTCTTCTCCAAACTGCCCATCCTTCCAAGGTCGAGCCTTCCTGGGCCAAGCCCAGCTCTCCACCCTCTGAATCCAGACTTGGGCCCCAGCCCCTCACTGAGCTCCAGCAGAAGCCAGGATCTCACTCCCCTGGTAAGTGGGGGCTGCTGGTCCTCTTGCTCCCCTCACACCCCCATCCAGCCTGAAAGCCCCCTCTCTCTGGGCCTCAGTGCTCCTCACCTGTAAAATGGGGGCAGCGCCTGCCCGGCCCCCGGCCCAGGGAGAGCGCGGGGGCAGAAGGAAAGAGAAGCACACACAAGGAGGGTCGTACAGTGGTGTTATTTGCCCCCCCCCGGCCCCTACCGCTTCTTCTTCTGCACATGACCGCAGTCATGCTTGCCCCGCACCACCTTGAGCTTGATGCCGGGCAGGTCCTGTGTGCGGCCCCCGTGCACCAGCACCACGTGGTGCTCCTGCAGCCCGTGGCCCTCACCGGGGATGAAGCAGACGGCTTCGCGGCCCGTGCTCAGGCGCACACGGCAGCACTTGCGGTTGGCCGAGTTGGGCTTCTTGGGCTTGCGGATCATGGTCTTCAGCACCACAGCCTTGAGCTGGGGGCAGCCGTTCATGGGACCGGGGCCGGCCACGGGCCACTTGGGGCGGCCCTGCCGGTGCATCTGGTTGAGTGTGGCCATGGGTCGCTGCTGGTTCCACTGCATCTCCAGGGCCAGGCCGAGAGCTGGTGCAGGAGAAGGGGGAGGGAGATCTGAGTGAGCCCCGAGCCCCCATTCTGTCCCCCAGCCTAACCCCCCCCTCGCCGTCCCTCCCCGCCCCAAGGGGAGCCTGTTAAACCCTGGCGCTGGCTCCTGCTCCTCCGCCCCCAAGTTCCCCTTCGTTAAAGCTCTGCCCTTGGGACACAGAACCAACCTCCCACTCAGGGACCTGGCAAAGGGGCCTCAGAGATGAGTCAGAGAGTCTGACCCTCTGCTTTGACTCTCTATTACGGGCTCAATCAACAAACAGGAACAAAAGAGAGGCCTGCATGGAATTGTGGCCTCCGGCTACATGTGATGGGTGTGGAGTGACACACACAAGTGGGGAATAATTTATACAGCGGCTGGAGCAGCAAAAAGGATGATGGGCAATGACTCCAGAACTCCTGGCTTTTTAAGTCAGAGTCCCCCCCTCCTCTGGGCTCTGGGTGGGCCGATACCTGGCCAACATCCCTTCAGTTAAGCTTACTGGTGATGCAGGAGGGATGCTGGGGACTGGGAGAGCTGTGGGAAGGGGAAGTAGCGAGAGCACAAGACACATTTTAATAATGCAGAGGGAAATGCAAGCAGGGCAACTTTGTTACTGCCGGGTTAAATGTGTGGTTTGCTTTTAAAAAACAAACAAGATCTGTATTTTACAACTGGGGCACAGAAGCTCAGGGGTGGGTTGCCTGAGGTCTCACAGATAGCGACAAAGCCAGGATTCAAACCCTGAATTACAGATCCAGCCTTCTTCCTACCGGGCCATGCTTGGGCTTGGAGAATCAATCACGTCAGAGGATTGGGGCTCAAATCCCACTATTTACTACTTATCTGACCTGGAACAAGTATCCAGTCTCAGTTTCCTCATCTGGAAGATGAGGGAAAGGATGAGACAAAGCGTCCTGAGAGGCCCCGGGCTCTCCACCCAGGATCCAAGCTGCCTCTGCTCTCTGTCCCAGTGGGCAGCCCCCTCTAGCCCACTTCCCTCGCACAGCAGCCTCTTGGACCTTTCCGAGCCAGTTTAGATGAGATCAGAATCTGGGATCAGCTAAAACGCAGCTCCGACAGAACATTCTAAGCCAGGGGTCCTCAAACTACGGCCCGCGGGCCAGATGCAGCAGCCGAGGATGATTATCCCCCTCCCCCAGGGCCATGAAGTATCTTTATTTAAAGGCCCACAAAACAAAGTGTTTGTTTTTACTATAGTCCGGCCCTCCCACAGTCTGAGGGACAGTGACCTGGCCCCCTGTTTAAAAAGTTTGAGGACCCCTGTCATCCAAGCCCTTCAGTCTGGCCATTTCCAGCCCCCTGGCCACACCTGCAGCTTTCCGCCAGCCCAGGCTGCTCCTCGTCATCTGGCTTCCAGCCTTTAGGAAGTTTTCTCTAAACCAGGAAAACATTCTTTGGCCTCCCACCTCCTCTGGGGAACACTCCCTCACTCATGGGAGGAGATCCTACCCACTGTCAAAAGTGGGGATTATTTCATTCTTTATATTTGTACTGGGAAGACACCCAGTTTCAGACTTGTACCAATGTGTGCCATTAGGTGAGTTAATTTCCTCAACTGTAAAACACATGACACAGTCTCAACTGGGCTCTCCCTGCTGCCAGGTAACCTTACTCTGTCTCCCCAACCATCTCACTCTCCCATTCTCCAGGGCGGTTCTTCCAAACCGTTTCATCACCCCCCCCCCCCCAATCTCCCAAGGTTCCCTCTGCCCCTCATCATCTAAGTGGAAAACCTCATCTCTTGTTTTACAGAAAAAACTCAGGCCGTTTGCTGTGAGCGCCCTCTTTCCCCTTTTCCCTTCTCTCCTATCACTGGGGTGTCTTCTGCCCCTCTCTCCTTCCCCTGCCTCATACGATGAAGAGGCCTCCCTCCCCTCCCCCCTACCAAGGCCAACCTATTACTTGTCCTCAAGATCCCATCCCATCCCATCTCCCTGGGCAGACGGAGCCCGAGCCCCTCCGTCTGAGACCGTCCTGTCTCCCAAGCACCATCATCCTCCCTCACTTATCTTCAATCCCTCCCTGTCTGCTGGCTCCTTGCCTCCTGCCTACAAACATGCCCATGTCTCCCCAAACCGGAAAAATCCCTCATCCGACTCTTCTGTCCCTGCCAACTACGGCTCTCTCTCTCTCCTGCCGTTTGCAGTTGAGCTTCTCCCTAACAGGAGAATCCGTTTCTTCTCCTCCCTCTCTTCTCAGGCCCTTACAGTCCAGCCGGCCTCTCTGGCTTCTTTTAAGTCCCAACCCACATGTCCCCATCGACATGAGTGCCTCACATCTTTAACTGTTTCCCATGGATCCTTCCCACACTTTGCTGTGCATTTATTGGCTGATTTCTCGTGCTCTCCATTTGATTTTCAGTTCCCTGGGAGTGAGAACCGTCTCTTGCCTCTTTCTGAACCCTTAGAGCTTAGCTGTGACCGGTACATGTCGGAGGCTTAATAAATGGTGCTTGACAACAATATTTGCAAACAGCCCTTTGCCTGCACCTTAGTAGGAAGTTTGCAAAAGCTCATTCCCTTCCTGTCTGTCCTTTTCTTATGACCCGTACAAAAGCTACCGGCACCTTCCAAACGATACTTTTTTCCCTGAGGCAGTTGGGGTTCAGTGACTTGCCCAGGGTCACCCAGTCGGGATGTGTCAAGTGTCCGAGGGCAGATTTGAACTCGGCCTCCTGACTTCTCTACCCCCTGCGCCCCTGAGCTGCCCCAAACTATACTTTTAAACACGTGCTGGGGCCAGAGAGCTGGATACAGATGAGACCCGGCTCTGCCACTTGTGTCTGTGGGTGTCAGGCCTCTGGAGCTCTGGTTCCTCGTTGGTTTAGCGAGGACTTAGAGCTGCAGGAAAAAACTAAAGTGGGAGCAGCCTCTGTCCTCCTAATGCTTAAGTTCTGTTGGGGACGTGACCCTTTGGGGGGGGGGGGGACACCTGGGGGCACTTTCTTTTCGGAGCAGTGGAGAGCCACGGAGAAGCAAGGATGGAGGGAGGTTCCAGATCCTCAAGGCAGGTCTGGGGGAAAAGAGAGGCCCAGGCCTCTCAGCACCCGCTGCCCTTTCCCTCTTCCCTACAAGTGCCTACCCCGGCCAAGGGAAGAGTGCAAACGGCTGAAGAGGCTGCAGAGTGCCATCCTGACCTTCGGGCGCTTTCCGCAGGACCTACGGAGAGAGAGTAGAAGCGGGCTAGAGGAGCCCGGGCTCCTGCGCCCACCCAGACCCGTTCCCACCCGGGAAATGCGGCCCAGGGCTGCCCACAGGAAGTCCCGCCCCCAAGTGAAACTGACCAGGCTCCCAAGGATGCTCCTGCCCCCCCTCCACCAGGGAAGTCCTTCTTGCAGTCTAATCACAGGCCCAGGGCTGCCCACAGGAAGTCCCGCCCCCAGGTGAAACTGACCAGGCTCCCAAGGATGCTCCTGCCCCACCTCCACCAGGGAAGTCCTTCTTGCAGTCTAATCACAGGCCCAGGGCTGCCCACAGGAAGTCCCGCCCCCAGGTGAAACTGACCAGGCTCCCAAGGGTGCTTGTCCCCCCTCCACCAGGGAAGTCCTTCTTGCAGTCTAATCACAGGCCCAGGGCTGCCCACAGGAAGTCCCGCCCCCAGGTGAAACTGACCAGGCTCCCAAGGGTGCTCCTGCCCCGCCTCCACCAGGGAAGTCCTTCTTGCAGTCTAATCACAGGCCCAGGGCTGCCCACAGGAAGTCCCGCCCCCAGGTGAAACTGACCAGGCTCCCAAGGGTGCTCCTGCCCCGCCTCCACCAGGGAAGTCCTTCTTGCAGTCTAATCACAGGCCCAGGGCTGCCCACAGGAAGTCCCGCCCCCAGGTGAAACTGACCAGGCTCCCAAGGATGCTCCTGCCCCACCTCCACCAGGGAAGTCCTTCTTGCAGTCTAATCACAGGCCCAGGGCTGCCCACAGGAAGTCCCGCCCCCAGGTGAAACTGACCAGGCTCCCAAGGGTGCTCCTGTCCCCCCTCCACCAGGGAAGTCCTTCTTGCAGTCTAATCACAGGCCCAGGGCTGCCCACAGGAAGTCCCGCCCCCAGGTGAAACTGACCAGGCTCCCAAGGGTGCTCCTGCCCCTCCCGAGCAGTCCTCTCAGTCGTCTAGCCGCAGGCCACGGGGTTGCACCCAAAGTCCCTTCCCAAGCCTGGGTCGCCCGGAGCAGGAGCCCAGCGGTCCCCGGAGCTGCCCGCTCTCACCGTCGGAAGCAGGGTCAGATCAACAAGTCTTCCGGATCCTCCAGGAGCCCATTGGCTAGTTGCGATGGAACACAGAAATGAGCCAGCGATTAGACGGGAAGGTTGTCAATCTGTCTTGTTGGGCTCATTTGATTGGACACCATCAGGCGCCGTCTCTAAAGCGTCCCCGCTTCATGCTCTCGTTAGGCTCATTTTTTTTTACATTCTGGCCTTTGATTGGCTAATATAGAAGGAAGGCGAATGTCGCACTGTGATTGGTCGCCGTCCCGAGAGGCAGGGCGGGAATTTCCATATGACCCCGAATTCGATATGGCGGCCTCCATAGCGCGGCGAATGCCGAGCTTGCTGCTTTGCTCCCTCCGAAGCGGCTGCCGCCCGCGCCGAGAGACGCCGGGGCCGTGCAGGGAAAGGAGCCTCAGCAGCTCCGGGGGGGTCCCGAGCCGCACCCGAAACCTCCTGTATGAGCACGTGCGTGAGGGCTACAGCGCGCGCCCCCAGCTGGACATGGAGAGGCTGTGCGCGCATCCAGAAGAGGCTGCGCGTGCCTTGGAGCACCGCAAGGGGGAGCTGAGACCGGCCGACCTGTCGGAGATTGTGAGAGCGCGCGCGCCCCCAGGCATCGCGAGTGGGACGGGCCAGGCCGGAGGGGGGCGTGGCCTGCATCCTCCTTAAGGAGGAGAGATGGGCGGGGGGGGGGGGGGGGCGTCTTCCCCGGGATGCTGGCGGGAACCCTTCATCCGTAAGCATTTATTAGGCGCCTCTGAAAGCACAGATGTGTTCACTTAGAGAGACACGTGCACTTATACACATATTCCGAGTTAGGGATCCTCACCACACCCTCCCGAGGCGGCAGCAGGGGCTGGGACCGGTCTCAGCTTCCTCCTCCCGAAAATGGGAACGGGAACAGCGCCGCCTCCCTGAGCGCTGAGGGTGGGAGACGGTGAAACGCTGGTCACAGCGCTGGGCCCACAGTAGGTGTTTTACACGGGCTAGAGAAAAGCTGAGGCTCAGAGAGGGTTTGTGACTCAGGACCGGCCCTGCCTGCAGTGTCTGGCCCACAGTAGGTGTTTTACACGGGCTAGAGAGAAGCTGGGGCTCAGTGGGGTTTGTGACTCGGGACTGGCCCTGCCTACAGTGTCTGGCCCACAGTAGGTGCTTTCTGTGGGCTAGAGAAAAGCTGGGGCTCAGAGAGGGTTTGTGACTCGGGACCGGCCCTGCCTGCAGTGTCTGGCCCACAGTAGGTGCTTTCTGTGGGCTAGAGAGAAGCTGGGGCTCAGTGCGGTTTGTGACTCAGGACTGGCCCTGCCTGCAGTGTCTGGCCCACAGTAGGTGCTTTCTGTGGGCTAGAGAGAAGCTGGGGCTCAGTGCGGTTTGTGACTCGGGACTGGCCCTGCCTGCAGTGTCTGGCCCACAGTAGGTGCTTTCTGTGGGCTAGAGAGAAGCTGGGGCTCAGTGCGGTTTGTGACTCGGGACTGGCCCTGCCTGCAGTGTCTGGCCCACAGTAGGTGCTTTCTGTGGGCTAGAGAGAAGCTGGGGCTCAGTGCGGTTTGTGACTCGGGACTGGCCCTGCCTACAGTGTCTGGCCCACAGTAGGTGCTTTCTGTGGGCTAGAGAAAAGCTGGGGCTCAGAGAGGGTTTGTGACTCGGGACCGGCCCTGCCTGCAGTGTCCGGCCCACAGTAGGTGCTTTCTGTGGGCTAGAGAAAAGCTGGGGCTCAAAGAGGGTTTGTGACTCGGGACCGGCCCTGCCTGCAGTGTCTGGCCCACAGTAGGTGCTTTCTGTGGGCTAGAGAGAAGCTGGGGCTCAGAGAGGGTTTGTGACTCGGGACTGGCCCTGTTTGCAGTGTCTGGCCCACAGTAGGTGCTTTCTGTGGGCTAGAGAGAAGCTGGGGCTCAGAGAGGGTTTGTGACTCAGGACTGGCCCTGCCTGCAGTGTCTGGCCCACAGTAGGTGTTTTATATGGGCTAGAGAAAAGCTGGGGCTCAGAGAGGGTTTGTGACTCAGGACTGGCCCTGTTTGCAGTGTCTGGCCCACAGTAGGTGCTTTCTGTGGGCTAGAGAAAAGCTGGGGCTCAGAGAGGGTTTGTGACTCGGGACCGGCCCTGCCTGCAGTGTCTGGCCCACAGTAGGTGCTTTCTGTGGGCTAGAGAAAAGCTGGGGCTCAGAGAGGGTTTGTGACTCGGGACCGGCCCTGCCTGCAGTGTCTGGCCCACAGTAGGTGCTTTCTGTGGGCTAGAGAAAAGCTGGGGCTCAGAGAGGGTTTGTGACTCGGGACCGGCCCTGCCTGCAGTGTCTGGCCCACAGTAGGTGCTTTCTGTGGGCTAGAGAAAAGCTGGGGCTCAGAGAGGGTTTGTGACTCGGGACCGGCCCTGCCTGCAGTGTCTGGCCCACAGTAGGTGCTTTCTGTGGGCTAGAGAGAAGCTGAGGCTCAGAGAGGGTTTGTGACTCAGGACCGGCCCCGGGGCCCACTTTGGCCCGAGCTAGCAGACATGGTTGTGACGCTCCCTCTGCCAGTGCAGGTTGGCCCCAGTTCATTTCCCCTCCTAATGTCCCCCCCAGATTTCCACTTGGCAGTCCCTGGGGAGGCTGCGGAAGGAGGTCCAGACGCTGGAGGAGGAGAAGGCAGCCGTGGCTCAGCAGATAAAGGCTCTCGTGGTGAGTGCCGCCGGCCCCCCCTCCCCCCCACTCAGCACTTTCCTTCCCCGGACACCTCCAAGTGTCCGCGTTCTTACCCGTTTGTCCTGAGGAGCCTCAGGGTGTCCCCTGGGGATGGGTCCCTACGTGGTAGAACGTCCCAGAGTGGCTGGGAGCCGCCCTCAGACCTAGGAAGATCCGACCTCAGTCCCGGCTCCCACGCGCAGCCATTGGGTCACAAATGGTGTCGGGAGCCCCGGCGTCGGTGGGAAGGCTCCCGGGAGCTCCTAAAACTGGCAAATCCAGTATAAAAACCTAATTGGGCGCAGGATAGTCCCTGGGACATAACGGATGGAAGGCAGAGGCCGCGATGCTAGGGGGCCGAGGGCCAGGCTCGCTCGGGCGCACGTATCCCCGAGAACACGGGCCCTGGCGGGCGACCCCTCATGAGCGCGGGGGCCCTTGTGCCGCCGAAGTTTGCTGGGGTGGGAGGGAGCGCGCCGGGCCATGAGGAGCCACGGCGGGGGCGGATGCGGAGCCAGGCCAACTGGACAGAGGGGACGGTTTATAGAGCAGCCCTTGGAACTCTGGGCAGCCCCAAGTCCACGGGCAGCATGCAGGCGGCCGGGGGTCCTGGGGGGGGGGCCCTGCTGCCGCAGGCAGCAAGTTTCAGAACCCTGACTCACAGCCTCCTAGCTGGGTCACCTCGGGGCGTGTTTAATCTGCTTGCCTCAGTTTCCATGTCTGTGAAATAGGCATAATAACAGCACCTCTGGCTCCGGAGCAGGGATGCACTTTAAACACAGGAAGCGGGGCATTTGTGGCCCTTCTGCCACCTCTGTATCAATGACTCGTTTTTCAGGTTTGGGTTTTTTTTAATTTTAGTCAATTGGGAAAAGTGAGTGGGGGAGTTGAGGGGGGAAGTAGATGAATCACAACCAACAACAAAGGATATTTGTTTTTAAAAAGATGCGACAAAATAAATAAATGAATGAAAGGCTGTGAGTTCAGGTTCCCGCTTTGACGTCCCCGGCTGAGGGACAGACCCCCGGGCCCAGGCCGTGGCAGTGAGTGGAAGCTCTGATCCTGCTGTCGGCTCCTGACAAGACAGGGACACGGGGGGAGGGGGGGTCCCTCCCTCCCCAGCAGATGCATTCAGAGGCCTGGGGGACCCCGAGACATCCCACAGCCCCACAGGGAGGAGGCTCCCCTTCTGTTTCCTTCCTGGGGCAGTCTGCGGCCTTTGGGGGCCGGTGTCACGCATTTGGGGAGACGTGGAGTGACCCACCCACTCACAGACGCCCGTGAGCACACTCCCGTCTTCCCCATCACTCCTGGCTGGAGAACAAGAGCAAGCTTTACCTCCAGAAGGAGCACCCCCCCCCCCACCCCCCACCCAGAGAGGACGGTGCGTTTCTCCAGGAGCCCCGAGTCCAGCCGGGCCAGAGCTGGTGGTTGGGATGGGGGGGGGGGCAGCATTTATTAAGTACTTCATGTAAACCCTGGGCATTCAGAAGCCTCGTCCCTGGGCCCATTGGGGCCCTCTGCTACCTCTTCTAAATGACACCCCGATGGTTCTTCCCACAACCCAGAAAAACCTCTGTAAGAAATAACAGGCGTTTATCAGGCACCTCCTTCATCCTGGGCACCGGGCTCAGGAGGTCTCAGCAAGGTGGATACCCCCCTCCCCCCCCCCAGGCTAATCCGTGCCCACCTTGGACCTCAGGCCGGGCCTTTCCTAGGGCAGAACCAGAATCCCCCAGACTCGGAGGCCACGTCTCCTCATGATGATGCCCTTGAGACTTTCGTCCCATCCTGGAGCTCAGAGAAGCTCGGGCTGCAGGGGCTCCCCCTCACTGGGGGCCAGGGGCTGCCTCCTCGGGAGCCCCAGTCCCAGGACTCTCTGCTTCTCTCCACAGGACAGCCGGGATGCAGATTCCCTCCAACAGGTGTGCAGTTTGGGGCATTGTGGGGGGGGAGGAACAGCTCTGGGGCCTGGCCTGGCGGGTGGGGGCCCCCTCTCCCCTGGAACACAGGTCCCAGGAAGGGGATACTCAGGGGTCTCACCCCAGGCTCCCCCGCACCCCCTGCTGCAGGACCCTGTCTATCAGAGCACCCGGGCCCGGGGAAGGGCCATCCGGACACGTCTGGCCGCCCTCTATGCCGACGAGGCCCACCTGGAGGAGCTTTTCTACACGCGAGCTCTTCGACTCCCCAACGAAACCCACCCCGATGTGGTGCGTCGGGGGTCACGGCGGGGGGCCAGGGCTGGCCCCTCCCACGCCCCCAACCACCCCCCTCTCTCTGCTTCCCCAGCCTGTCGGTGACGAGAGCCAGGCCCGTGTCCTGGAGGTGGTCGGAGAGAAGCCAAGTAAGCTGGGGTTGCCGGGCCCAGCCCTCCCCGGGGCCTCCGTTCTGTCTGTCCGTCCGAGCTGCCCGCTCCCTCTCTCCTCTGCACCTGGCCTCTCCCCTTCTGTCTGTCTGTCCGTCCGTCCGGCTTCGTCCCTCTCCCCGTCTGTGCCCCCCTTTCCCTGGGTCTCTCCCCCCGCCTCAGACTCTCACGCCTTCTGTCTGTCCCTGCACAGCCTTCGCCTTCCGCCCGCGGGGCCACCTGGAGATTGGGGAGCAGCTGGACATCATCCGCCAGAAGTGAGCAGCCCCGGCCCGGCCGACAGCTGGCGTCTGCAGCCGCCCCTGGGAAGGGCTCTTTCAGCCCCTGCATGAATATTTGATCCCCGGCTGCCTGCCACCTGCCCCGCCCCCGGTTCCCTTTGTTCCCCGCCCCGGCTGTCTGTGGTCCCCCGGCCCAGGGGCCTCTGCTGGGCGGGGGGGAGGGGGTCCCTTTGCTGGGGGGGGGTGCCCTCTGCTGGGGGGGGGGGCGCCCTCTGGAGCCCCCCTCAGGCCCGGCTCTCCCCATGCAGGCGCCTGTCCCACGTGTCCGGACAGCGGTCCTATTACCTCCGGGGCCCCGGAGCTCTGCTGCAGCACGCGCTGGTCAGCTTCACCCTCGGAAAACTGGTGCAGCGGGTACGGAGACCCCGGGGGCACCTGGGCATGGGGGAGGGGAGGGTCCTGGGCTGCCACCGCGGCCTCAGGGCACCGGGGGGGGGGGGGAAGGTGAGGCCTGGGAGAAGGATCCAGAGCTGCCGACTGCTGGGGAGGGAGCGAGACCCCCTCTTGCCCTGACTTCCTGTGGCCTCACCTTGGGTTCCGGACACTGCCCATCTGTACAGGGCAGGGAGGCTCTCGGGGGTCCTGGTCGCCCTGACCGCCTCTTCTCGGTCCCCAGGGCTTCACAGCCATGACGGTGCCAGACATGCTCAGAGGGGCAGTGTTTGTGAGTGACCACAGCGGGCCCGCTTGGGGAGGGGAAGGGGGAGCCTGAAACCTCCTTGGGCCCGTCCCAGAGCCCTGCAGGTCCGGCGGGGAGGGGGGTCCTAGAGGGTCCCGTGGGCCCACCCAAGGGAAGGGCCCCCTGCCTAGGCTCTCCTCCTCTCCCCAGGAGGGCTGCGGCATGAGCCCCAATGCCAGCCCCTCTCAGATCTACAACATCGATCCTTCCCGGTTTGAGGACCTTAACCTGGCGGGGACGGCGGAGGTGGGGATTGCAGGTGAGGGGTCGGGAGCGGGCTGGGGGGCAGCGGCCAGGGGAGCTCCTCTTCTGAGCTGGGCCATTCCCCCCCCCACAGGGTACTTCATGGATCACGCAGTCTCCTGGAAGGACCTGCCCATCAGGTGATTCCCCCCCTCCCCCCCAGCACTTGTGGCCTCCGTCCCTTCCTTAAGTCCTGGCCAACACTCCGGGCTCCCCCTTCCCCGTCCCCTCCTCGAGGAAGTCTAACCCCCCTCCCCCGCAGGGTGGTCTGCTCCAGCACCTGCTATCGGGCAGAGACCAACACAGGAAAGGAGCCCTGGGGGCTCTTCCGAGTCCACCACTTCAGCAAGGTCAGCCTGGGCCTGGGGGGCGGCGGTCACTGCCCTGCTCTGTCCTTCTCTGCCCATCGGGCCCGGGTGAGCCCCGCCTCTCCCCTGCTTGCCCGCAGGTGGAGATGTTCGGGCTGACGTGTGCAGGGACCGAGCACAGCGCGGCGCTGCTGGAGGAGTTCGTGGGCCTGCAGAAGGAGATCCTGACCGAGCTCGGCCTGCACTTCCGGTCAGTGGCCGGGCCTGCCGGGAGTGGGGGTGTGTGTGAAGGGCCCCCAGTCAGTCCCCAAGGGTCAGCACAGTCAGGAGAAGCACCCGGGACACAGAGAGAGACCGCCTGGAGCTGAAGCCCACGTCCGCCAAGGACGCCTTCTGTGGCCCCTGGGGACGCTAGTTCACTACCCCGTGCCTCAGTTTCCCCATCTGTGAGGCAGAGATCTGCTGTGCCTCAGTTCCCCCCCCCCCCCGTAAGAGACTAGAACCTTTTCTTTGCTGACATTCTGAAATTCTGCGGCCGGCCCACAGGGTCCTGGACATGCCCACCCAAGAGCTCGGCCGGCCCGCCTACCGCAAGTTTGACATTGAGGCCTGGATGCCGGGCCGAGGCCGCTATGGAGAGGTGAGCCCCGACTCCAGAGCTGGGGGGGGGGTTAAGCCGGCCAGTGCTGGACACCTGCAGCTTTCCCGCTATGCTTTTCCAGGTCTCCAGCGCCCCACCA